>NC_061512.1:110590491-110624800 GCF_022539505.1 Lolium rigidum | reverse complement strand
GAGGTAGTGCTCGGCGAGTTCCCTTGGTACTCCGGACATGTCAGAAGGTTGCCATGCAAAGATATCCATGTTAGCGCGGAGGAACTCGACGAGCGCGTCTTCCTATTTGGGATCCATGTTGGCTCCAACTGAGACCTGCTTGGTAGCGTCATCTTCCTTGAAGTTGACTTTCTTGGTCTCTATCGCGGCCTTGAAGGAGTTTTTCTGTTCGGAGACCTGCTTCTTGGTGGTCTGCATCTCATTCGGATCCACTGCGGCTCTGTAGCCTTGCGGCTCCTCTCCGGATATCACGGACTCGCGAAGGCGGCTTCGCCTAACTCGCACTCATGAGCCTTCTTGTAGTCTCCGGATACGGTAATCATACCATTTGGACCCGGAATCTTGAGCTTGTTGTAGATGTAGCACGCTCTTGCGTGGAACTTGTGGTAGGTGGGCCTGCCGAAGATGACGTGGTAGGAGCTCTTGAAGGGCACGACCTCAAACGTGATCATCTCTTCGCGAAAATTGTTGATGTCGCCGAAGGCCACGGGAAGTACGATGCTGCCAAGAGAGTTCGCCTTTTTACCGGAACCACACCATGAAATTCGGTGGTGCTATGCTTAAGCTGCTCCTTGGTAAGGTTCATCCGCTCCGAGTCTCCAGGTACATGATGTTCAAGCTGGCTCCGCCATCCATGAGGCACTTGGAGAAGTCATACCCGTCGATGCGGGGAATTACAACCAAGGCGTAGCATTCTTTTGGCACAATGGTAGGGTGATCCTGCCTATCAAATGTGCACGGGACTTCCGACCACCTGACATCCTGCGGCACGGCCGGAAGCTGTGGCGTTCAGGATCCGGAAAGCTGACTTGGTGGCGCGGACTGTTGGGGTTCCGAGGAAGGTGTGGTACGCGCCCACACTCTTTTTCTCGAAGGGGTCGGATTTACCTGCGGACCCGACTTTGGGATCCGGCGAGTTATCATCCTCGTCCATCGCCTCGGAACTGTCCTCCTCCTTGTCCTTGTTCTTGCCCTTGCCTCCTTTGCCGCGTGGGCGGTGCTTCCGGGCTCGCTTGTATCCTGCTTCCGGGTCGTTTTTCAGATCGTTGACCCACTTGCAGTTGCGGTTAGTGTGAGTGGACTTCCCGGTAGCCGGATCCAGATGGGCCAGGCAGGGCATGTCTCTGTATTCCTCGTAGGTTTGGGGGGCGCGGGCTCCGGCTGCGGTGACCTCGTCACTTCGCTGCTGGCCCCTGCCGGCTCCGCCTCCGCGACCGCGGCCTCTTCCGCCTCCTTGACCTCCGCGTTGAAAAGCCATGGCGACCATCTCGGATCCGCCACTCTTCTGGTCATCAGGTGGGTTTTTTCGCTTATTGCCGCTGGTGTTACCGTTGTCACGGTTCTTCTTTTGCTGATGCAGGGGAATTGCTGTAGCTGCTAGATCTCCGCCTGCGTCGTCATCGGCGGTAGTATGATCGCTGGCGATGGTGATCATGTCATCCAATGTCAGTTTGTTTGCATTGACCAAGCAGGTTAACTTGTGTCGCAGCAATCCTCCTCGCTGCAAGCCACCAATGAAGGCGTGCATTGCTGTGCGGTTGTCGACGTTCTCGCACACGTTTCTGCATGCCAACCATCGGGTGAGGAAGTTCCTTGACGTTTCACCCTTCTTTTGGATACACGCCTGTAAGTCGCTTGTTGTGGCAGGTCTTTTGTAGGTGCCCCTGAAGTGCTTTTCGAAGGCGGTCTTCAGGTCGAACTCGAGCAAAATATAGAATTCTTCTCGAGGTCGCTGAGCCAGATCCGGGCTGGACCTATAAGGTACAACTGAAGCATGCGGCAGGCGATATTAGGGGTTCCTCCGGCAAAGGTTACTGCATTAAGTAATCCTCGATCCAGGTATCCGGCCTTTCGGTGCCATCATAGGTCTTCAGGTTTTCGGGTAGCTTGAGGTTCATCCTTGGCGTTGGTTCCTCTCGAATCATCCTGCCGAAGCACTTTGGGCCTATGTAATCAGTTCTGTATTCGTTGAGACGTTCCCGCGCGTCACGCGAGCCGTGGCGGGGGATTTTGAACGAGAGCGAGATCTCCGGCCACCGCCTCCGCCTCCTCCTCCGCCTCCACCGCTGGGTGGTGGTGAAGGAGACCTGCGAGGGGGCCGATGTGACCTCTTGCTTCCGCCGTCTGAGTCTCCCCGTCCTTTGCGATGTTGGCTCCGGCTTCGATGGCTGCCTTCGCCATGGTGCTGGTTGCCTTCGTCGTTCCGGCTTCTGCGAGGCTCCGGGTCGCGCTCTTCGTTCCGACTCCTCCTAGGCTCGGGTTCTCGATCGTTGTTCCGGCTCCGGCGGGGTTCCGGCGTACGCTCTCTGTGCCTCGGGGGCTGCACGTTGTCGTGGATGTTGATTCCACCTGGACCGTGCGGCCTTGTGTTTCCGACTGGACTACGGCGGCGAGGGAGTGGGGTACGCGGGTACCCGTTGGGTGGAGGAGAGGGATTCCGGTACTTGTTCCTACCAGTGTACATCGCATCCTTTCCCTTTCTCGGATCTGACGGGGGTGTCTTTGATGGTACGGGGATTGGATTTGGGTGTTCTCTAGTTTTCCTTCTGCGTTCTGAGGATCCAGTTCGCGATTCGTCATCGTGATGGCGATTGTCGCAGGCGTCCTTCTGCGCAGTAGAGACACAATGCTCTAGGTTGGACTCCAACCTGCGCGAAGTGTCTGCCTTGCTCTGCTGCTTCATTGCTGAGGCAACGAGCGTACGGACGTATTCGATGTCGATCTCCTCGGTCTTTTTCTTCTCCGCAGCCTTCTTCATGTTATCCTTTGGAGTTGCGAGTGGCTGTTTCTCAGTGGGGGTCGCGAAAGTGATCTTGCGGGGAGGTATAGCATCCCGCCTGATTTTATCGGCCTCCCGCTGAAGCTCGGTGACCTTATCCTTCCAGTGTTGATGGAGTTCCTTGACTTTTACCAGTTGTTCGTCAACCTCAAGCTCCCGCTGGTGGAAATTTTCCACGAAGTGCGCGGCTTCTTTCCTTTCATCCAGCATTGCTGCTGCGGTCCTGGCGAACTTCTGGCTGTTGCCGGCATCTCTGTCTTTTAGCTTCTAGAGCCTCCGGATCTGCGGCATCGTCAGGGGTTATGGGTTTGTTGAGAATATCCGAGTGCGCGATTGCCTCCATGCCTGCTTGTTCAACCAGCTCTTCGGGGGACAGCACTTCCTTGTGCGGACGCTCCCGTGATAGCGGAGATCCTGCACGGGACGGTTGTGGATCGGAATAGGTGTTGTCATCCTTCGATTCGCGTTGATCCGGCGCCGCCAAGGTTGCAAGGACCTGTTTAGGCTGGGCGGATTCAACTTCGGGCTGATCACCGTATCCAGTATTCCTTCACCTTGCGATCGAACTCTTCAGTATCCATGGAGGGGGCATCCCCGGAAATTGGGCTTAGGTTGCCCAAAATCGACTCTTCGACCGGAGTTCCGCTTTCTCCGACAGCCTCTTGCTGATCCGGAGCAGCGTTGTTTTTCGGGACCTCGACCTGCTCGGGACCAGCTCCGGCTTCTTGAGGGGCGGTTCCGGCGGTATGGGCCAAGAAGTGCACGAAGTGACACCTTTGCTTTTCTAACACACAGGAGACCCGGGCGGATGCGCATTGGTCTTCCACCTTTATTTCCTGCTCGGGTGCGGATTGGGTGGGCTTTGATTTTTCCGGATCTAAGGCGGAATCTTCCTTGGGAAGTTCCTGCGTCTCGAATCGGATCTTCGCGGCTAGCGTCCTGCTCGGCGGCGGTCGCGTCGGCGCTACTTACCGGTGGGTTTCCGTCGGAATCGACGGTTTCCCCGATGAAGATGTGTATGCCGCCGGCCGGGACGATGGAGAGCTTGACGGGGGTCGGTTTTAGCCGGAATCCAGCACTCATCCGGAGGGATGATCGGCAGATTTCCGGCGTAAAGGACGCGCCCCACAGCGATGGTGTCGTCGTAGCTTCCCATGGCGGAACCCTCCCGGTTCCGGCCTCCAGACGCCGCAGGCCCCACGGTGGGCGCCAACTGTCGTTGCCTATTCGACGGTACCTTGGAGGAGGGATCCTCACGAGGGGGAGAAGAAGTAGGGGCCATAGGTCTGAGTGCACACGGGACGGTGGTATGCGAATTACCCAGCTTCGGAACACCTGCACGATGACAGGGCCTACTGCTGCTTGTCTGGAATTATCTGGGCGCTTTCGCGTAGTTACAATGAGTTGTGGTTGTGCCTCTATGGCTCCCGGGATCCGGCTTATAAAGGCGCACGGAACTAGGGTTTACATGGAGAGTCCTAGCCGGATTACAGATTGCCTAACTACGGTACAATGTCTTGCCGTGTACGTCACGGATCCGCCTTCCATATACGTCGTACTGGATCCGGGTTCCTCATGGGCCTCCACGGATCCGGGTTCCTCCGAAGGTCGGTGCGGATCCGGCTTACTGATCCTGGGCCGGACTTCATCCTTCATGATCAACAGCAACTGGGCCGCCCGATGGGCCACATGCCTCATCACCGTCTATGGGCCACCCGGGCTTGCCGGATCTAGGCACTGTCGATGGTACACCTATGAAGTATACCCACAACAATATGCCTCTGAAAAGTTCAAAAGTTAAATAGTTTAAAGTCACGCTGCATATAGTAAAAGAAGCATTTTTTGTCAAGTTTTTTCCTGAGCAAATTGAACCAACGAGATATTTGTTTTTGGAAATTAAAAAGTAACTTCTGAAAAGTTTAAAGTTTAAAGTTTGACTTCAAAGTTTCCGCTGCAAATAGTCAAGATGCATTTTCAATTTGGAAAAATGCAAAAGTGATGATTAAAATTTAAAAAGTTGCTTAAAAGTGATTGTTGAAACAATTATGATATGTCATTTTATGACCAACGTTATTGATGACATGATCATGTTTTGTTGTAATAACATGTGCAAAAGTGATAATCAAAGTGATTATTGTGACAATTATGGTTCTGTTATTTTTTAACCAACGTTATTAATGACATGATCATGATTTATTGCAATAAGGTGTGCATTTATCTCTATTTTCTGCCCAACGGTGATATAGATTTAATTGCACAAACAGTTGTATGTTCTGATTTTGACCAACGTTGGATTATTGCATGCACTTGTTGTTATGATCTCATTTCATTATGGTTTAAAGGAGGGTACTACTTGATGAGCTGCATCAAGGATGTTCCAACCCTTAAAGGTGACAACTACACTGAATGGAGAAAAGAAGGTCGATTTGTGCTGAGGTGGACTGGGTTCCCACAGCCGGTCATACCAAAAGATCCAGTCGGAAATGACAAGGATGATGGTGCTGCATGGCAGTATAAAAGGTGGCTAAGTGCCATTTATAAAGAATACAATTGAGAACGCTATTGTGGGCTCAATTGCAGAGTGTGCTTCCGTAGGGGAGTATCTTGAAAGAATAAAGAGACAGTTCACTGGTTCTTCAAAGATATGTGCGACCCAGCTGCTGAAGCAACTGGTGACAAAAAAAAGTACACATGGACATGAAGGACATGGCGAGTGTGCCATATGGTTGTAATAATGCTTTTGTGGGGTTGCTTTACTCCATGATGAGCCTTATTTATTGTCCTTGCGTGGAAAAAGGTGATGTCTGTGTGTAATGTGAATGAGAAGGTATCCGTGTCGGAAAAAAGAACAAAAGAAAAGAAAAAGAACTGATGAATCATCGAAATTATGGCATTGTCGCTTAGGCCATATTTCAAGGGGGAGAATAGAAAGACTCGTCGTTAAAGATGATATTCTTCCTCCATTAGAATTCTCAGACATAGAACAGTGCATCAATTGTATTAAAGGAAAATTTGTAAAGCAAATTAACCAGGGTGCAAATCGAAGCACATCAACACTAGAAATAATTCACACCGATATATGTGGACCATTTCCTGTGAAAAGTGTGGATGGCTATGATTCGCTCATAACATTCACGGATGATTACTCCTGATATGGTTATATTTATCCAATAAAAGAAAGAACAAAAGCGTTGGATAAATTCAAAATATTCAAAGCTGAAGTTAAAAATCAGCATGATAAAAGAATAAAGATAGTCATGTCTGATCGTGGAGGGGAGTACTACGATCGACATACTCCATATGGCCAAGTCCTTGGACCTTTTGCAAGGTTTCTACAGGAGACTGGAATAGTCGCCCGTACTCGATGCCGGGCGGGCCTCAGCAGAATGGGGTAGCTGAAAGGCGCAACCGTACCCTTATGTATATGGTGCGCAGTATGATGAGCTATTCCACCCTACCATTGGGATTGTGGATTGGGGCGTTAAAAACCGCTATTCACATTCTAAACAGAGTACCAAGCAAATCGGTGGTCAAAACGCCGTATGAGCTATGGACAGGGAGAGTGCCTTCTCTAAACCACCTGAAAGTGTGGGGGAGTCCTGCTGAGGTCAAAGTATTCAATCCAAATATCGCAAAGATAGATACCAAAACAGTCAGCTGGCATTTTATTGGCTATCCTGAAAAGTCAAAAGGTTATCGTTTCTACTGTCCAGAGAAATACACAAAGTTTGTGGAAACGAGACATGTTGTCTTCTTAGAAGACGAAATGATGAGGGGGAGCATGGTAGATCGGAAAATTTATCTTGAGGAGAAGAGGGTGCATGCACCTAATCAGATGACTCAGGAGCCGTTTTGCGCTACCATGTGCACTGTACCGACGATCCCTACGATTGTGGTGCAAGCGCATGTTGTAACTCCACCATGACAACGATGAGTGAAAATTCAGAACCTGTCCGTCAGGAGCCGAATGAACCATTTGTTGAGCATGAAAGGGAGCAACAACAGCCACCTCTAGAGACCAAAGGATTTACACAAAGGGAAGGGATAGATTACAATGAGACATTTTCTCCGGTCTCATGTAAGGATTCCTTCAGAATCATAATGGCACTAGTTGCACATTTTGATTTAGAGTTACATCAAATGGATGTAAAGACGGCATTTCTAAACGGGGATTTAGAAGAAAATGTCTACATGAAACAACCCAAGGGTTTTATCATGGAAGGCAAGGAAGAAATGGGATGCCGCCTAAAGAAATCCATTTATGGATTAAAGCAAGCCTCCGGACAGTGGTATCTAAAGTTTAATGAAACAATTAAGAGATTTGGATTTAAAGAAAATATTGAGGACAATTGCGTTTATGCAAAGTTTAAAAGTGGGAAATATATTTTCCTAATCTTGTATGTGGATGATATTCTGCTTGCCAGGCAATGATGTTAGTCTACTGCAAGAGACAAAGAAGTTCTTGTCCTCAAATTTTGATATGAAAGATCTTGGTGAAGTGTCATATGTTTTGGGCATAGAAATTCACCGAGATAGAAACAATGGAGTATTAGGACTATCACAAAAGGCTTTTTTAGAAAAAGATTCTAAGTAAGTATAATATGCATAAGTGCAGTGCCACACCTGCCCCTATAGTCAAGGACGATAGTTTTGGGAAACATCAAAGTCCCCAAAATTAATACGAGCTCGATCAAATGAAAGCGGTTCCATATGCTTCGGCTATTGGAAGCCTACAGTATGCACAAGTGTGCACTCGCCCTGACTTAGCATTTATCACCGGAGTACTCGGTAGATATCAAGAAAATCCAGGTTTTGAACACTGGAAAATGGTAAAGAAGGCATTGCGTTATGTGAAAGGCACAAAGAACTACATGATAACATACAGAAAATCTGATTCCCTAGAAATAAGAGGGTATTCAGATGCAGATTTTGCGGGGGATAAAGATGATAGAAAATCCACATCTGGATATGTATTCACCCTTGCGGGGAGAGCTATTTCGTGGAGAAGCTCCAAACAGACGATAGTTGAATCATCCACGATGTATGCAGAATTTATAGCATGTTATGAAGCCACGGGGCAGGCATTATGGTTAAAGAAATTCATACCCGACTTGAAAGTGGTAGATTGTATTGACAAACCACTAAAGATGTACTGCGACAATGAGCCCGCAGTATTTTATGCTCACAACAACAAGTCGAGTACAACTACGAAACCAATTGAGGTTAAGTATTATGTTGTGACACACAAGGTCCAGGATCAAACTATAAGTCTCGAGCATATAAGGACAAAAGATATGCTTGCAGATCCGCTAACGAAAGGCTTACCACCCAGCGTGTTCAAGGAGCACGTAGCCGGCATGGGTTTAAAGGAAAGTCTTACCTATCCTGGATCATAAGAGGCCCAAAAGTAAAAGAATTTGTTTCAAAACAGAGAAGTGCATTGTGGCTGTCTGATTCTATCGGATAGAGCTGTGACGATGAAACATGCCCTATGTACTGATCCAAAATGAAATGAATAAAATGAAAGAATAAAGTTAAAAGAAAAGTTGAGATCAAGGGGGAGAATGTTAGGATGATATCCTCGCGTCCGCGCCCAACGGCTCGAACTCGGACCCTTGACCTCGTCCGCGCCCTGATCGGGGGCGCCCAACCGCATCTGGTTGGTGGCCCCCTATCGCCTGTGTTATATATACAGTGGTGGGGGCGGTGGCACAGGTTACGAGGTTGACCGGAGTGCCACTCGCCCCACCGATAAACCCACCGATTAGGGTTCGCACAGTGCCGACGGGAAGCTCCACCGCCACCCCTCTCCCTCGACCTCATGCCGTCGCCGTCGCCACCATGTTGACTTCGACGGGTTTCCTCCTCCAAGTGACAAGGTAAACCCACGGTACCAGTATTCGTTTACAGACATAGTGATACCCGGCATTAGATCTAGACCTAGACGATCCTAGAGATAAAACAGAGGGCACACTGGAGAATACAAGTCACGGTATTGACTTGTTCAATGTAGGAAGGCCATTGAAATGTGATGAGGAAAAATCAGGTGTAAGTGCATGAAAAATGATTACTCTATGGTGCAGGGATGCGGCTTGTCACGGCTTGGGTGGCAACCCTGGCTGCGTGGGCGGTAGGGCAGTCGGCTCGGTCGGACGCGTCCTAGAAAGGGGACGGTCGGACGTTATGTCGGGGCGGCGGCCCCGGAGGAGTTGGTGTGATGCCCGTGGTCTACGGCCTTTTGCCCTGTGCAGCTTGGGTTGCGGGTGGACGGTTCGTGCGGCATTGCAGCTCGAGAGCGAGCGGTGGTACGTCGGGGCGGCGGCCCCGGAAGGTGGTGGTCTTGGTGGACGCGCGGGGTGATGCGCGTGGTTGACGTATTGTCTTTTCGTTCGACACGCGTCCGTTGGGAACCCCAAGAGGAAGGTGTGATGCGCACAGCGGCAAGTTTCCCTCAGTAAGAAACCAAGGTTTAATCGGACCGGTAGGAGTCAAGAAGCACGTTGAAGGTTGATGGCGGCGGGATGTAGTGCGGCGCAACACCGGAGATTCCGGCGCCAACGTGGAACCCGCACAACACAACCAAAGTACTTTGCCCCAACGAAACAGTGAGGTTGTCAATCTCACCGGCTTGCTGTAACAAAGGATTAACCGTATTGTGTGGAAGATGATTGTTTGCAGAGAAAACGAGTAAAACAAGTATTGCAGCAGATTTGTATTTCGGTATTAAAGAATGAACGGGGTCCACAGTTCACTAGAGGTGTCTCTCCCATAAGATAAAAGCATGTTGGGTGAACAAATTACAGTCGGGCAATTGACAAATAGAGAGGGCATAACAATGCACATACATGACATGATAAGTATAGTGAGATTTAATTGGGCATTACGACAAAGTACATAGACCGCCATCCAACTGCATGATCTATGCCTAAAAAGTCCACCTTCAGGTTATCGTCCGAACCCCCTCCAGTATTAAGTTGCAAAGCAACAGACAATTGCATTAAGTATGGTGCGTAATGTAATCAATAACTACATCCTCGAACATAGCATCAATTTTTTATCCCTAGTGGCAACAGCACAACACAACCTTAGAACTTTACGTCACTTGTCCCGGTGTCAATGCGAGCATGAACCCACTATCGAGCATAAATACTCCCTCTTGGAGTTAAAAGTAAAAACTTGGCCGAGCCTCTACTAGAAACGGAGAGCATGCAAGATCATAAACAACACATATGTAATAACTTGATAATTAACATGACATAGTATTCTCTATCCATCGGATCCCGACAAACACAACATATAGAATTACGGATAGATGATCTTGATCATGTTAGGCAGCTCACAAGATCCAACAATGAAGCACAATGAGGAGAAGACAACCATCTAGCTACTGCTATGGACCCATAGTCCAGGGGTGAACTACTCACTCATCACTCCGGAGGCGACCATGGCGGTGTAAAGTCCTCCGGGAGATGATTCCCCTCTCCGGCAGGGTGCCGGAGGCGATCTCCTGGATCCCCGAGATGGGATCGGCGGCGGCGGCGTCTCCGGAAGGTTTTCCGTATCGTGGCTCTCGGTGCTCGGGGGTTTCGTCACGGAGACTTTTTATAGGCGGAAGGGCAGGTCAAGAGGCGGCACGGGGGCCCCACACCACGGGCCGCGCGGCCAGGGGGGGCCGCGCCGCCCTATGGTGTGGCCCCTCCGTGGCCCCTCTTCGTCTCTCCTTCGGACTTCCGGAAGCTTCGTGAGAAAATAGGCCCCCGGGCTTTAATTTCGTCCAATTCCGAGAATATTTCGTTACTAGGATTTCTGAAACCAAAAACAGCGAGAAAATAGCAACCGGCACTTCGGCATCTTGTTAATAGGTTAGTTCCAGAAAATGCACGAATATGACATAAAGTGTGCATAAAACATGTAGGTATCATCAATAATATGGCATAGAACATAAGAAATTATCGATACGTCGGAGACGTATCAAGCATCCCCAAGCTTAGTTCTGCTCGTCCCGAGCAGGTAAAACGATAACAAAGATAATTTCTGAAGTGATATGCCATCATAACCTTGATCATACTATTTGTAAATATATGTAGTGGATGCAGCGATCAAAACAATGGTGATGACATGAGTAAACAGGTGAATCATAAAGCAAAGACTTTTCATGAATAGTACTTCAAGACAAGTATTAATAAGTCTTGCATAAGAGTTAACTCATAAAGCAATAAATCAAAGTAAAGGTATTGAAGCAACACAAAGGAAGATTAAGTTTCAGCGGTTGCTTTCAACTTGTAACATGTATATCTCATAGATAATAGTCAACATAGAGTAATATAACAAGTACAATATGCAAGTATGTAGGAATCAATGCACGGTTCACACAAGTGTTTGCTTCTTGAGGTGGAGAGAAATAGGTGAACTGACTCAACATAAAAGTAAAGAGAATGGTCCTTCAAAGAGGAAAGCATCGATTGCTATATTTGTGCTAGAGCTTTTATTTTGAAAACATGAAACAATTTTGTCAACGGTAGTAATAAAGCATATGAGTTATGAAAGTTATATCTTACAAGTTGCAAGTCTCATGCATAGTATGCTAATAGTGCCCGCACCTTGTCCTAATTAACTTGGACTACCGGATCTTTGCAATGCACATGTTTTGACCAAGTGTCACAATGGGGTACCTCCATGCCGCCTGTACAAAGGTCTAAGGAGAAAGCTCGCATTTTGGATTTCTCGCTTTTGATTATTCTCAACTTAGACATCCATACCGGGACAACATGGACAACAGATAATGGACTCCTCTTTAATGCATAAGCATGTGGCAACAATTATTATTCTCATATGAGACTGAGGATATATGTCCAAAATTGAAACTTCCACCATGAATCATGGCTTTAGTTAGCGGCCCAAAGTTCTTCTCTAACAATATGCATGCTCCAACCATGAAGGTGGTAGATCTCTCTTGCTTCAGACAAGACGGACATGCATAGCAACTCACATGATATCCAACAAAGAATAGTTGATGGCGTCCCCGAAACATGGTTATCGCTCAACAAGCAACTTAATAAGAGATAAAGTGCATAAGTACATATTCAATACCACAATAGTTTTTAAGCTATTTGTCCCATGAGCTATATATTGCAAAGGTGAATGATGGAATTTTAAAGGTAGCACTCAAGCAATTTACTTTGGAATGGCGGATAAATACCATGTAGTAGGTAGGTATGGTGGACACAAATGGCATAGTGGTTGGCTCAAGGATTTTGGATGCATGAGAAGTATTCCCTCTCGATACAAGGTTTAGGCTAGCAAGGTTATTTGAAACAAACACAAGGATGAACGGTACAGCAAAACTCACATAAAAGACATATGGTAAACATTATAAGACTCCATACCGTCTTCCTTGTTGTTCAAAACTCAATACTAGATGTTATCTAGACTCTAGAGAAACCAAATATGCAAACCAAATTAGCAAGCTCTAAGTATTTCTTCATTAATGGGTGCAAAGTATATGATGCAAGAGCTTAAACATGAGCACAACAATTGCCAAGTATCAAATTATCCAAGACATTTTAGAGTTACTACATGTATCATTTTCCAATTCCAACCATATAACAATTTAACGAAGAAGAACTTCGCCATGAATACTATGAGTAGAGCCTAAGGACATATTTGTCCATATGCAACAGCTGAGCGTGTCTCTCTCCCATAAAGTGAATGCTAGGATCCATTTTATTCAAACAAAACAAAAAACAAAAACAAACCGACGCTCCAAGCAAAGTACATAAGATGTGGCCGAATAAAAATATAGTTTCGGGGGAGGAACTCGATAATGTTGTCGATGAAGAAGGGGATGCCTTGGGCATCCCCAAGCTTAGACGCTTGAGTCTTCTTAATATATGCAGGGGTGAACCACCGGGGCATCCCCAAGCTTAGAGCTTTCACTCTCCTTGATCATATTGCATCATACTCCTCTCTTGATCCTTGAAAACTTCCTCCACACCAAACTCGAAACAACTCATTAGAGGGTTAGTGCATAATAAAAATTCACATGTTCAGAGGTGACACAATCATTCTTAACACTTCTGGACATTGCATAAAGCTACTGGACATTAATGGATCAAAGAAATTCATCCAACATAGCAAAAGAGGCAATGCGAAATAAAAGACAGAATCTGTCAAAACAGAACAGTCCGTAAAGATAGATTTTATTAGGCCACCAGACTTGCTCAAACGAAAATTATCAAATTGAATGAAAGTTGCGTACATATCTGAGGATCATGCTCGTAAATTGGCGTAATTTTCTGAGCTACCTACATGGAGATAGACCCAGATTCGTGACAGCAAAGAAATCTGGAACTGCGCAGTAATCCAAATCTAGTACTTACTTTTCTATCAAAGACTTTACTTGGCACAACAAAACATAAAACTAAGATAAAGGAGAGGTTGCTACAGTAGTAAACAACTTCCAAGACACAAATATAAAACAAAGTACTGTAGTAAAAACATGGGTTGTCTCCCATAAGCGCTTTTCTTTAACGCCTTTCAGCTAGGCGCAGAAAGTGTATCTCAAGTATTATCGAAGGGTGGTGCACCTACAGCGGGGTTTGGAGTTTTCTCAACCATGCATAGTATATTGGATACATAAGTTTCAGCGTCTCCCTTTTCATTAGTCTTGGGCTTGCTACTCTCATCAAACAAATTTTCGGGAACAAGCCAAGCATAGTTATGTTCTAGTGCATCATTCATAGCTAGGAGTTTACATGGTATTGGTGCTTTGATCTCCCCACCAGCATTAGCATTATTAGTGTACCTTATCCTATCCATGTCCATCTTTTCAAGGAGACTAACAAAATTAGTATGAGAACCAAGCATATTAAATTTAGCAAAGACCTTTCTGGCCTCTCTTGCTAGACCACCAAATTCTCTAAGAAGGGTTTCTAAAACAAAATCTTTCTTTTCCCCCTCTTCCAAATCACCAAGTGTAAGAAACATGTGTTGGATTATAGGATTGAGATTAACAAATTTAGTTTCCAACAAGCAAACTAAAGCGAGCAAGCAGCAATTTCATAAGTAGGAGCAAGTTCTACCAAGTGTCTATCTTCAAAATCTTCAACGGTACTAACATGGGTGAAAAATTCTTCTATATTGTTCCTCCCAATTATAGACCCTTGTCCTACCGGTATGTTCTTTGTGGTAAAATTAAAAGGAAACATGATGAATTAAGTAAAGTAAATGCAAGTAACTAATTTTTTTGTGTTTTTGATATAGCAAACAAGACAGGTAAATAAAGTAAAGCTAGCAACTAATTTTTTTGTGTTTTGATATAATGCAGCAAACAAAGTAGTAAATAAAATAAAGCAAGACAAAAACAAAGTAAAGAGATTGAGAAGTGGAGACTCCCCTTGCAGCGTGTCTTGATCTCCCCGGCAACGGCGCCAGAAATTTGCTTGATGCGCGTGGTTGACGTATTGTCTTTTCGTTCGACACGCGTCCGTTGGGAACCCCAAGAGGAAGGTGTGATGCGCACAGCGGCAAGTTTCCCTCGGTAAGAAACCAAGGTTTAATCGGACCGGTAGGAGTCAAGAAGCACGTTGAAGGTTGATGGCGGCGGGATGTAGTGCGGCGCAACACCGGAGATTCCGGCGCCAACGTGGAACCTGCACAACACAACCAAAGTACTTTGCCCCAACGAAACGGTGAGGTTGTCAATCTCACCGGCTTGTCTGTAACAAAGGATTAACCGTATTGTGTGGAAGATGATTGTTTGCGAGAAAACGGTAAAACAAGTATTGCAGCAGATTTGTATTTCAGTATTAAAGAATGGACCGGGGTCCACGAGTTCACTAGAGGTGTCTCTCCCATAAGATAAAAGCATGTTGGGTGAACAAATTACGATCGGGCAATTGACAAATAGAGAGGGCATAACAATGCACATACATGACATGATAAGTATAGTGAGATTTAATTGGGCATTACGACAAAGTACATAGACCGCCATCCAACCGCATCTATGCCTAAAAAGTCCACCTTCGAGGTTATCGTCCGAACCCCCTCCGGTATTAAGTTGCAAAGCAACGAGACAATTGCATTAAGTATGGTGCGTAATGTAATCAATAACTACATCCTCGAACATAGCATCAATGTTTTATCCCTAGTGGCAACGAGCACAACACAACCTTAGAACTTTCATCCATCGTCCCAGGTGTCAATGCAGGCATGAACCCACTATCGAGCATAAATACTCCCTCTTGGAGTTAAAAGTAAAAACTTGGCCAGAGCATCTACTAGAAACGGAGAGCATGCAAGATCATAAACAACACATATGTAATAACTTGATAATTAACATGACATAGTATTCTCTATCCATCGGATCCCGACAAACACAACATATAGAATTACAGATAGATGATCTTGATCATGTTAGGCAGCTCACAAGATCCAACAATGAAGCACAATGAGAAGACAACCATCTAGCTACTGCTATGGACCCATAGTCCAGGGGTGAACTACTCACTCATCACTCCGGAGGCGACCATGGCGGTGTAAAGTCCTCCGGGAGATGATTCCCCTCTCCGGCAGGGTGCCGGAGGCGATCTCCTGGATCCCCCGAGATGGGATCGGCGGCGGCGGCGTCTCTGGAAGGTTTTCCGTATCGTGGCTCTCGGTGCGGGGGTGTCGTCACGGAGACTTTTTATAGGCGGAAGGGCGGGTCAAGAGGCGGCACGGGGGCCCCACGCCACAGGGCCGCGCGGCCAAGGGGGGCCGCGCCGCCCTATGGTGTGGCCCCTCCGTGGCCCCTCTTCGTCTCTCCTTCGGACTTCGGAAGCTTCGTGAGAAAATAGGCCCCCGGGCTTTAATTTCGTCCAATTCCGTGAATATTTCGTTACTAGGATTTACTGAAACCAAAAACAGCGAGAAAACAGCAAGCGGCACTTCGGCATCTTGTTAATAGGTTAGTTCCAGAAAATGCACGAATATGACATAAAGTGTGCATAAAACATGTAGGTATCATCAATAATATGGCATAGAACATAAGAAATTATCGATACGTCGGAGACGTATCACAGGGCGTGACGGAGCAGCGGTATGTCGGAGCGGCGGCTCCGAATGTTTGTCATCTTCGAGGGTGCTTGACCTTGGGTCGCTTGGGCGATAAGGTGACTCTCGACGGTGGGCCTGGGAGGCAACGACAATGGCGTTGAGCATGGTTTGGTTGCTGCAAGACCGTGTTAGTCGGCTCTGTCCCGGCGTGTCCGAATGTCTTCAGGTTGGCCTCCTCTTGTTTTGAAGTCGAAGCTGCCTTTGGGTGGTGTACGATGACCTTCGAGGGGCGGTCCGACGCTGAAGGTCCTTTTCGGCGCAGGTCTTGTGCATCTCCTCTCCGCGGCTCGTCGTCAGAATCGGAGCTACCGGCCTTTTCTTGGGGAGCCGGCCTTTTCTTGGGGAGCCATCTGTTTGGCATAGGCCAACTCGAGGTTCACATTTGTGTAGCTTATGTGGGTAGCCAGGGTGGCTCGGTGTGCCTTCGCGGCGTCGTGTGGGTGGGCGTGGACTTGGCCCTGTCTTTGTAGGTTTTTGCCCGGTTTTCTCCTAAAAAACCAGACACATTCTGCTTAATTAATGGATGAGGCAAAGCTTTTGCCTCCGTTTCAAAAAAAAAAAAAGATTACTCTTGAGCAGAGGGCATGCTGCCCAGCTCGGGATGATGACCCTGGGCTCTCAGGAGTGTACATGCCACAGGAAGGCCAGTTTGATGCGCTCAATTAGCTGGTGTACACGAGCTGGGAGAGGTGATCTTGGTTGTCTCAGAGTGAAGCTCTGAGTACGCAAACAGTTCTGCACTTGGGGTGTACAGATGCCACTGCCAGTAGCTGTCGATCGTGACGAGATGACCAGGCCATGGAGAGGAGACAACGAAGAAGCACAATAACCATAATAAATTTAACGAAGAAAAATCCAAATGTAGTAGTACTAAGATGATTTTTTGGCCAGCGTTGAACGGAGAATCATGATGCTCTTTGACTAGTGCTTTCATGATTGATTTCTGAGCGACCTAAAAGCCCTGGCTCTGACTTGTACTAGTAAACGTCAGGTATACCTACTGCCAATCCATTTCGTTTTGATAAAAGGGTGAAAACAGATTACTCTTGTGCAGAGGGCACGCTGCCCTGCTCTGGATGAAGATCCTCTGCTCTCAAGTCTCAGCTGCCTCATCCCTATGGCCTATGTGATTGCTGAATTCGGCATTCATGAATTTCGGCCCGATTTATCGAATCGCTTGCCAACTTTGCCAGTGTGAATTCAGCATCTGTAAATGTAGGTGAGATTAGTGAGCAGATGGTAGAAACGCATGCAACAGCCGGATGCTATAATTTGTGGAATTTAATTTCCCACGGCTCAACATATATGAATTCCATTCCCCACTAGATTTTAGCTGTGTACTGTGTGTGGGCGTAAAGATAGAACACAAATAAATAGAAAACAATATGACATCAGTAAGACTTGACGGAGTAATAAGATTTCTAATCGCCAAAAATGTGATGCTGACTTCAATCCAGAGCCAAGAACCTCATGGTTCTGACCTTAGTTCCGACTTGTGACGAGAATAATATACGCAATGCCACAAAAATAAAAAGATTTAGCTTTCCACCGTCACCACTCGCCACTTGGCCAGCACCACCACTAGGGACGTAAATAGATCGGATATTGCTATTTCTATATCATTTATTATATATTTTTTACGAATTCGAATCGAAGCAGACAATAGCCAGATGCGGATTGGATGCGGATTATGTCGGATTGTGGATATGGACCGGATTCAGAGAGGACTCAGATCGAAAGCAGATATTCGATAAAATAAACACATAAAATGAGAGATATGATTCTTTTATGTAAAAACAGTAAGCAAAAAAAGTGTAACACTAGACTATATCCAAAGTTGTACACCCTTTTATGCAACAAACCAAGTTGCGTATCGAGACAACATGCATATTTGGATCGATAGACTAACTGCGTTGTCCTGATATTTGGCAGGGCCCGGCTGATCGAGATTCCTAATCAATAGGGCGAAGAGCTCGTCCGCCTGCCCCCCAAATCCCTCCTCCGCAGCGGCGCCATCTGCCGCGCCTGGCTTGTGCTTCTCCGTCTACAACCCGTCCACTCGTCAGTACGCCCCCTTCCACTGCTCTATGCTTCAGCCTCACGGGAATGTACCTGCACCCCACCGGTGAGTACCGGCTGCTGCTCTACCCCAACACTCATGATGAACTGGTACCTGATGATGAATATGGCTGCTACGTTTATGCACTGGGCTCCCGCTCGCCGCCGAGGCACATAGGGTGGCTTCATGCGGAGGAGGCAGAGATTCATGCTCTATCCTTCTCCATGGTGGCCTGCATTGGCACATAGAGCAGTATGAGAGCTACAAGAACATGATAATGGTGTTTCAATTTGCGCTTCAGCTACTTTCTAACCCACCCGCAAGCAGGTATGTCCCGCGACCGCGGCCGCCGCCGGGCACGTGCCCTGCCGCCGCGCTGATCTACCTGCTCCGGCCACCCCCGTTCCCGTCGCGGCCAGATCCGGAATCCCCTCCGCCCGCTCTCCCTATCAGTCCTGCAGTCCGTCTCCTCCACTGGCGTGGTCGAGGCAGCCGAGCTCCATCTCCCCGGCAAGTCCTGCTGCAACCGCCGGCTCCTCCGCGTCCCGCCTTGAGCCGCGTCGTCGCTTGTCGCTCTGCCTCGACCACTTTTTCGCCATGAGCTCGCCCCCTCGCTCGTCGCGTCTGCCTCCAGCAGGGAGATTCCGCAAGGAAAATGGCGGTGTGGTCTCGCGCACGGCTGGTTCCATGCCTGCGACCGCTCCAGGTCCGCCCCTCAGCGCCGCCGCTGCGCGTGCAGGTGTCACCTCTGGCCTGCCGCCGGTGTCCTGGGCCGCGACTCTGGCAGGGCCGGTTGGCCCCCCTCCTGGCCGCGGGGGAAAACCGGCATGCGCACCTCCGTCGCCGGCTACTCCGCAACAGCATTCGATGCCTCCTTCTCGTGCAGATGCAGTCGACATTGTCCCAGTGCTCCCTGACGCTGTGGACATGGATAAAGAGCTGGCTACCGAGGTGCCCCTTCCTGTTGATGCTGCACAATTGGGCCTGAGTGCGCCGTCGTCGCTTTCTGGTGCTTCTCTGAGCTCTAACAAGGAAGATGACAAGATGTTGGCTTACGCTTCGTCTGACCCTGCCGTGTTGATAGAGGGCCTCGGGTTCTTGTCGCTACCGCCTGCTGCCTCGGGAGGCCCGATCTCTGCGGGGGTGTGCTCTGTCGAGGACCACGATGGTGAGGAGTTTGCTTCACCGTTGGCCTCTTCCAAAGGCACTGTTTCCGACTCAGAGCAGGTGATTGCAGAGCCATGCTGTGACCTCTCTGCTGCTGCCGCCGCCTTTGATGATGAGGAAGGATGGACCCAGGTGGGTCGGGGCTGCCGTTCCAGCCGGGCGCCATTGTCTTCGCTTCGTGAAGGTCTCGACCGTAGCCTCGCCTTCAAGCGCTGGGCTCGAGGGAGGTGTTTTCGGTGCCTTGAGCGTGGACACCAGGTCAACTCATGTCGTGGGTCATTCAGATGCATCCGATGTCGTCGTCCTGGTCACCGGGAGCGTTTCTGCCGTGCGCGCTCTCCTGCTGCTCGTTCTCGCTCTCCGGAGGCTCGGGCTCGTTCTCCGGTCGCTCGTGCTCCTTGCCAGCGGAGTCGCTCTCCGTCCGCTCAGCCTCGTCGCCCCTCGTCGCCTCTGAGTTGGGCTGGGGTTTTGGGCCACTCGTCGTTGCATCCTGTGGTGCAGCCGTGTTGCAAGGATTCAATCTCTTCTGTGGAGTCCCAGTTTGCCCTGCTACGCATGGAGGTCCTTCAGAAGTTTGAGTTGCTTCGCTCTGAGGTTCAGGATGCTCTTGCCAAGCTTCAGGTTGCGTCGGTTGTGCCTCTACCACCTGAGATACAGACTGGTTCTGTTGATGAGGGGTTCGAGTGCTGCTTTGGAGAATTTTCTCCCCGTGCTCTACATACATCGTCGTCTGTCCTTACGATGGTTGTCTCCACCGAGGTTGTGGCTCCAGTTGAGATCTTGCCTGAGTTGCAGGATCATTGTGGGAAATCATCTGTGGTGCTTCCAGTTGAGCTAGGCCATTTGGAGCCTTTGGCGGTGGACATCGCGCCATCCCCATCCGCGTCCGAGTCCTCGCGAGTTGCCCTCTTCGTGGATAGTGGAGGTCCGTCCATCCGGTTGCCCTCTTCGACCGTGAAGCTATGTTGGCAAGTATTGATCGGGCGGTCTTCGTGAAAAAGCTTAGTGGCTTGCTCGCTTGCTTGGAGGCAGCTAGCCCCGGATCTGGCGAGGCGATTGCTTGCCTCATAGCTGAGGAGGCTTCTACCGGCAAAATCAAAAAGGTGAAAAAGGCTCTTAGGAGCATAGGCAAGAAGGGTGGCGCCATTGGTAAGGCGCCCGCGACTGCTTAACGCAGCTGCGTGGTCCTAGGGTAGTCGTCATTCTGCGGTTGCTTAGCTAGAGTGGGGTTGTCGCTTCGTGAGTTGCTGGTCTTAGGTGTTGCCCTTTGTGGTTGTGTTGCCTCATGTTGTTGGTGTTTGTTGTATGGTTTTCACCCGGTTTCTTCCATTAATAAACCGGGCACTTCCTTCTTAATAAATGGTTGGGGCAAAGCTTTTGCCCCACAGTTCTTTTTTGATAATGGTGTTTCATGTTTGACACCATGGCCGAGTTGTTTAGGCAGATGCGCGCTCCGGCTGTTCCTGGCGCCGCTGACTTGTTTGAGATTACTAGAATGCTCGGCGTGGCCAGCTTTAACGACAAAGTCACAACCATTGATATCTCGATGATGCGGGACTATGACAGCGAGGTATGGACCTTCAAATACCAGGTTGAACTGCCGGTTGCGGACCTAACCGTGCAGTTTGGAGCTATGCATTCTTTGTACCTGGTAGTTTTGTCTTGGGATGATGATCTGCTCATTCTGGCCCATTTTGGCGTGTGGCTGGTTCAGATCGGCATCGATGGCAAGTTGGTTGCTAGTTCTCTTTTTTTTTTGAACAGGGATAGGCCCAAGAGGGCCTAGAAGCTTCATTTATCAGCAGTGGAGATACACTTTACATCAGGGTACAACAAGATAAAGGAAATTACAACAAACCCCACACTTTTTGCATTTTGAACCCTAGATAAAGACTGAAAAACGCAATCGGGTCCTGCTTCTTCTCCACCTCGCCAGAGCTTCTCACCATAGTCAACCGAAACATCACCGAGGACGGAACCACTTGGGATGAGCCGGCGGAAGCAAACTATGGTGAAGCAGAAGAGCCTCCTTGTTGGCAAATCAGCCTGGAGGTTGAACAACGCCATCGTCCGCCGGCCGGAAAGAACCGATGCCGACGAGCATGGTGGGAGCAGTCGCCCTACGACCATCCGCGGCGACAACAAGCTCGGATGCGGCGCGGATGAACTCCCGGATGCAGCTTCAATACTCCCCGGATGCAAATCCGCCACGAAGCAATCTTGAAATTGCAGATTGTCCAACTCGAGCTCACCACGAGCGAGAGAAAGAAATCTCCGGATCAAGAGCACCCGCAACGAATGCGAGATAAAGGCCTTTTATTTGCGGAGACTCCAGGCCCCCTTTCCGTCGACTTCGGCTCCGCCCACCGGAGCACCACGACGAGCAGGAGAACCATCAGAGGGCACCAGATCCCGGCCGCAAGATCCAGCAGCCACCGCCTACCGGCATAACGCCAACGACTGGCAACTCGCCAAAGCAACCTAGATCTACATCTATTATGTACAACCCTATCTGCGGTGCCTTCCCTAGTCCATCTCCGGCCGGCAGCGCCGGTGGGGAGGACGTCAGGTGGCCGACAGCAGACTCTCAAGGAAAAAGGAGTTTCCGGGGTGGAGGAAGAGAAAGGGGAACCGGTACAATGGTTGTGACTTTGTCGTTAAAGCGATGGCCCAGTTTGACTTTGTCGCAGGAGGCGATGGAGATGCTCTACTAGAGTAGGGCATGAGCAATGGTGGCATACACAACTAGCTGCTTCATGTAAAAAAGTTGTAAGAAGCAACATGATGAATTTTATCTCTCCAATGGAAGCTACAAATTTAGTCAGGAAAAAGAGAGAAGGGACCCCACAAATATGACATTATGTATCTCTTTCTCTCTCCAAAAAGCATGCTTTTAGGATTGACGATCCCACTTCTTGAAGAGGAGGCTGCCTCCTTATCCGAACCTACTTTGGACCACCCGAACCTAGCTAAATGTGTGAAGCAGCACCTCTAGGGCAGTGCATTGGGCATGCCCTAAAGCAGACCGTGGAATCTAAATCAGTTGGCTGAAGATAGAAAGATGGAAACGTGTATTCTTAATCAGTTGGCAAGTAAATTAAATCCACAACCCATGCGGGAGAATAGCTCGTGGAAGAAGCTATGGGCGTTCACTGCCCCGGGGAAGATGAAAATAACTCTTTGGCGATTTGCCCACGACTGCCTCCCTTCAGGTCAGCAACTACAGCGTCGAAATATCCCGGCGGTTGACGTTTGTGTATACTGTCATCGGGATGAGGATGCTACCCACACGATGTTGTTCTGTCAGTTTGCATGCGAGGTTTGGTCTGTCCTGAAAAGTCACTATGCATTCAAGCTGGGCAGAAGTAACCACTTAAGCCAAAAGGGATGGCTATTTGATTTCATGTCGAGATCTTCATCTCAGCAACTGACTGTGCTAGCAGTTGCCTTCTGGCACTTATGGGAAGCAAGAAATGGTGTGCGTAATGGAGAGCCTATGAAGCACCCATGTTCTCTTGCTGAACAAATTAAGGTATATGTTGATATGATCGATCTGCATCTCCGTAAACCTGTTCCTAACCACAGATGTGAGTCCAGCTCTTCCATGGTCAAATGGACTCCACCGCCGATAGGAACGGTTTGGATCAACGTTGATGCAGCTATGTTTAAAGCCTCCAACCGAATGGGAGTTGGCGTCGTGATCAGAAACCACAACGGTAATTGCCTGTTTGCTTGCAGCGAGCAGATTTCTGAGGTCACGTCGCCAGAACTAGCAGAAGCACTGGCCGTCAAGCGTGCATTGTCTTTCACTCGGGAGGAAGGTTTTAGCAAGATCATCTTAGCCTCCGATTGCCTTTCCATGGTGCAGCGCATCAACAATCCATCCCAAGATCGTTCTATCCTGGGAGCGGTCATCCAGGACATCAAGAAGGAAGCTACTCTCTTTAATTCATGTTCTTTCTTGCATGTTCCTTGTAAGCTAAATGAATCAGCACATGTGTTAGCAAAGCGTTCTGAACTCACTGGTTTTGTTAGATTTTATGTTGCTCCGGAATGTATCCGGTATATACTTTGTAATGATATCCTTTGATCAATAAAATGTTGAGTTCTCAAAAAAAAAAAAAGCTAGTAGCCGGTAAACCTGAAACCTTAGATTGACTAAAAATAGAGACCTAAATGGTAAAAATAGAGACCTAAATGGAAAATCTGTCCAGTCCGCATGAGATAAGTACACACGTGGCTAACCAGTTGGTAGAAAATAGAGGATCTACAGTGTCCAAAACGTTTTAGGAGACACTAATTTGATTAATAGTGTATTATTATGACATACTCATATGTTAGATTAGTGCCAGCATCCCATGCCAAGGCTATACGACAGGAGCATCTAGCTAAACTCTGGGTAGCTAGGAAACAAAAGGCGATCACGGCTCAGTAATGTAGTTCCGCGCATGATCATCAAGAACCAGTTAACCACTAGAACTCTTAACTAATCCAGTGGCACTACCGATCACATCTACAGGTTTTGTGAAAGCAAAAGCAGGACACGCCTCAAGACTGCAGATCAACGCTTCCTCTTGCGAGACTGCCATTGTTTCAGGACGAACTGGACAACATCCACCAGCTTCGCTTTCCTGCCGTCCTTATTGTTCCACAGCTCTGGCACGGGATAGCGTCCGCTGGGGTTGTAATTGTTGATCTCAAGCAGCGCCTTGGTTACCAAGGCGTAGATTTCTTCACCATGCTCTTCTTTTAACTTGCAGAGCTTCTCATCCTGAGCAAGGACATGCTTCAAGCTCAACGGTGCACATGATTTTAGCTCATTCATTGCTGCCGAAACACCTGCATCCAAGAGTTTGAAACAAGAACATGTCAACTTGTATGCTCACTAGCACCATTCGAGTCAACACATGATGAATACAAGTTAATTCCTGAAACAAGTAAAACCTACCATTAACAAACACTGCAAGAGGTGGATGCTCCATTAAAACAGAAGGTGGTGTCACATCATCAGAAGTATCATCTACAACTCCATTTGTGACAAAGCCAATGGATGGCATTGGAACCCAACGATGTGAATCCAAGACAACCTAGCATGATTAGAAAATATTATAGTGGCATCAATTATGATGCTACACTAATATTTCCAGGAGAAAGAATCTAGAGAATTGCAGAGTATAATGCGAAAGAGCAAACCACTCAGTAAAGTACCAAAGACCTTCTGATATGAATTCATGCTATGGATATCTAGAGAAGAACGAAATAGCATAGCCACAACAGTTAAAACACATAGTATACAAATGCTTACCTGAAAATTCTCAACTGCCGTACCCATATTCTTGGAGAACAAATTCAAAACCGCACTGCAAGAAGCAGATAACGTCAGCAAACACAAACCCTTTCCAGCAAAGACAACATATATTCTAATAATTAAATACCAATTACTTTTCGAAAATTGGTGGAAGCAGACCACGGAAATCCAGTCCAACCAAGCCAAGACCCATTGCACAATACTGCGAGATGATCCAGTGATAAGAAATTAAAAAAGTATCCGAACTGTTGGTAATAAAACTTGTACTATGAACTGTTACTCAGCAACAAAACAAGCGAAGTTAGATACTCACCATGCACTGTTCAAGAATGTTTGACAGAGGATCCTGGGTAGAAACACCGCCTCTAGTTGTTACTTCATAAGCATGTTTTTCTTTAGAATTATTTTTTAACAAGTCATTTTGCACTTTAGTGAGTTGATCAATTTGGGTTTGAACCATATGAAAATGTTTAACAAGTATCTTAACATCATTGGAGGTTCTCTCCACAATACCATGCAATTCACTAATAGCTCGAGAGTTTTCCATTAAATGATTCTCTACTCTCATATTAAAATTTTCTTGCTTAACAATATAATTATCAAACTCATCTAAGCATTGAGCAGGAGGTTTTGAATACGGAATATCTTCTCTAGTAAAGCGTTCAAGAGAGTGTACCTCAATCATGGTGTTGCCGGAAATGCACATCAACGATTAGGATGCTCGCATATGGTGTTGCCGGTGATTTCGTACATGAGTACACGCGCATGAGTGAGTCCACCTGCTTGGAAGCGATGTACAGGTTCTGCAGAGTAGTGATCGGTTCGTTCGGAGAACAGTATCTCCGGCAACCTGCTGCAGAGGACACAACTCGTCTGTTGTCAATCAACGCTTCCAGGGGGTTTCCTGGGATGCTTGGCAGCATAGACTGCATGCACTGGGAGTGGAAGAACTGCCCCTTTGGTTGGCAGGGGCATACAACGGCCATTCTGAGGGGTGCACAGTGATTCTTGAAGTTGTTGCTTCACATGACACATGGATTTGGCACTCATTCTTTGGAATAGCTGGCTCACACAATGATATCAATGTGCTGCAACGTTCTCCGGTGTTTGATAGGCTGGCGTACGGTCAGTCCCCTGATGTGGATTTTGAGATCAATGGCCACCACTACACCAAGGGGTACTACCTTGTTGATGGTATCTAACCACCTTGGGCTACACTCGTGAAGAGAATCCGACAACCCAACTCAGAGCAGGAGGCAAGGTTTGCCAAAGAGCATGAGGTAGCCCGGAAAGATGTCGAGCGGGCGTTTGGCATCCTCCAAGCTCGTTGGGCTGTCATCAGACACCCTGCCAAAGCCTGGAGTGTGCAAACTCTGTGGGAGGTGATGACCGCTTGTGTAATCATGCATAACATGATTGTTGAGGTAGAGTGGGATGATTCACTCTTTGATAATGAGTGGGATGGCCAGGGAGAGTTGGTTACTCCTCAAGGTGGTCCGACATCATTTCAGGATATCCTCCATGCGCCCCATGAAATTTGGGATCTAGCTCTACACAACCAGCTGCGGGCTGATTTGGTCGAGCACATGTAGCAGCATGTAGGCAACAATGCTGCAAACAACAATGATGAAGAAAATCCTGAAGCCTAAAGCATTTGTATCGTTTTTACATTTTATTTGAATAATACTTTGTCATTGATTACGTGGACAATAAACTTATGTAATAAATTTTGAGCATTTGATCAATTTATGTTTTTTTTATAATTTATTATGCTTCTATAGTGAATTTAGAGGCAAATAGCTACTATACGGTGCAGTTTGACTTTGTTGCGGGAGGCGATGGAGATGCTCTACTAGAGGGATGTAATGCGGTGCTGGTACCACACACGGGGATGTAAAGCAGATTGTGGATTCTTAATCAGTTAGCTGAAGATAGAAAGATGGAAACGTGGATTCTTAATCAGTTGGCAAGTAAATTAAATCCACAACCCATACAGAAGAATAGCTAATCATTTGGCAAGTAAATTAAATCCACAACCCATGCGGGAGAATAGCTAGTAGCCGGTAAACCTGAAACCTTAGATCGACTAAAAATAGAGACCTAAATGGAAAATTTGACCAGTCCGCATGAGATAAGTACACACATGGCTAACCAGTTGGTAGAAAATAGAGGATCTACAGTGTCTAAAACGTTTTAGGAGACACTGATTTGATATAGTAGTGTATTATGACATACTCATATGTTAGATTAGTACCAGCATCCCATGCCAAGGCTATACAACAGGAGCATCTAGCTAAACTCTGGGTAGCTAGGAAACAAAAGGCGATCACGGCTCAGTAATGTAGTTCCGCGCATGATCATCAAGAACCAGTTAACCACTAGAACTCTTAACTAATCCAGTGGCACTACCGATCACATCTACAGGTTTTGTGAAAGCAAAAGCAGGACACGCCTCAAGACTGCAGATCAACGCTTCCTCTTGCGAGACTGCCATTGTTTCAGGACGAACTGGACAACATCCACCAGCTTCGCTTTCCTGCCGTCCTTATTGTTCCACAGCTCTGGCACGGGATAGCGTCCGCTGGGGTTGTACTCGTTGATCTCAAGCAGCGCCTTGGTTACCAAGGCGTAGATTTCTTCACCGTGCTCTTCTTTTAACTTGCAGAGCTTCTCATCCTCCTCCAAGAGAATTTCCTAAATAAGAGGGAAAGAAGGTACGCATGTTCAGGTGGAATTCTGGAAGTTTTGTATTAGAGGCTTTTAGAGCATGTTAGTAATTTTCCAGAAATTAATGACTTAATCCTATCAGCTAAGAGAGCATGGATACTAGGAGCAGTAATAGAGAGTTTCTACAATACCTCCGGTTTACCATCCATCGTGACTATCCTAAAAGGATGCCACTGTGGGTTTGCAATTTCTGCTTGCCATTTAGAACAAAGAAGAGCAGAGTTTAACTGCGCATCTTCATCTGGTGCACTTGCTCTGTACGCATTCGCAAACGCTCTAGGGTCTATCTCGCCCATCCTTTTGACAACTATATGTGACCGAACATTTGTGGATTTCTGCAAAGCCTGCCAAAATGCAGCAGATCCATCGCAAGTAAAATTGAAGACAAAAATATCGTATAGAAGTATCAAATGCATGCATCCACAATTAAAGCCGGCATTGGTTGGTTCCTCACTTTACCTCTATGAACGCCTTCCGAGCTTGTTGCAACTCGTCATTGCTGTTTCTTTCCTTTGTAAGCAACGTCTGGTTGAGCGACTTCATTGCTTCCATGTCGTCGTCTTTCTCGCCTGGCTGTTTTCGTCCCGCGTCAAGCTGCTCGGGCGTGGCTTCAATCATTTTATACGGCACAATGTCCATCTTAGATGCCATGTCGAGTGTGGCATCGATCTTCTTGGGTGGTAGCCGAAAGAGCTCCGGCCTCTGGGCCCAGATGAGCCTCTGCAGATACAAGCCGTAGTAGCTCAGCCTGTCGGCGTCGGCAGTGGCGATGTTCTTCTCAGTGAGATGCTCCATCTCCTCCATCACTTGGTCCCAGATGAGCACCTTCCAGTCGATCTCATGCACCCTGCCATCCTTCACAGCCCCCAACGCCGCATCCACCAGCAGGCCCCGGTGTTTCGTCGGCGCCGGGAAGTACACCTGTCGGAACTCTTGGGCGGCCAAGGCCACGGCGGCAGGATCCACGCCGGCCGGGGGACGGAAAGTAGGCCTTCTCGGCAGGCAGAGCGCCTCGGCGAACGCATCGAGGGAGACCTCGATTTCTTTGCCGCGGACGGAGCTGCGTCCCCCGTTGCAGCCGGGTGTACACTTGTAGTTGGCGACGAGCTCGGCGACTAGGTCGGGTCGCGCGGCGCCGGAGACGCAGAGGTCGAGGCGGACGAAGGCGAGGAGGCGGAGGGCGTGCAGGCCGCGGTCGTGCGCGGCGGACGGGGCCGCGAAGGGCCGGTAGGGGAGGCGGAGGTTCGCGCGGACCCGCTGGAGGCGCTCCATCGATCCTGGGGCCTCCTGTGGGGAAATGTCCGGATCGGCGTCAGTGCGAGCGGTCCCGGCCATTGGAGGAGCTTGAGAGGAGGAAGAAGGTAGAGGCGGAGTGGAGTGGTCGGGCTCGGCGCGCCGCCGCTTCGTCGGCGGAGGTGAGTGGGGGCTAAGAGCATCTCCACCGGCCGGCCATAAATAGGCGCCGGCAGAGCGTTCTCTCTATTTGGGGACGAGGGCATGTCCAGCGGCACCGCATTTTAGCGTCCGCGCGTGTCCATTTGCGTCGATCTTTTGGTCGAAATCGACCGCGCGTCCGTTTGCATTAGGGGTGACTCCAGCGGCACGATGCATTTTTTTAGGACGAATCATTTTTTTTAAACATGAAACATAATTTACATACTTAAAACATAAAAAATAAACCTAAACGCCTACTGCTCCTCGTCGCTGTGCTGCTCCTCGTCGCTGTCGAGCACGATGAGCTCCGGTATGACCCAAGGCCAGTTACCATCCGGGGGAGCGTACGCCGGGCGCGCTGCCGCCTGTGCTCGAGGTTGAGGAGGTTGCGGTTGTGGCGGCGGTGGAGGCGCCCAGTACTGCGGCTGGGGTGGCGGTGGAGGCGCCCAGTACTGCGGCTGTGCCGGCGGTGGAGGCGCCCAGTGCTGCGGCTGCGGCGGCGGTGGAGGCGCCTAGGCCTGCGGCTGTGGCGGCGGTTGAGGCGCCCAGTGCTGCGGCTGTGGCAGCGGTGGCGGAGGCGCCGCCGACTCCAGGAGCGTCTGTCGAAGTGCTTCATCCGCCGACAGGCCCGGCGGCATGACGGCGGTGGCGTAGCGGGGCATCGGCGGCTGCACAAGCGCGACGTACTCGGAGACGAGGACAGCGACCTTCGCCATCTCGTCGTCCGTCATGTTGTCCGGGAAGTCGAAGTTCCGGCCCTCCGCCATGGCCTGCTGCCATTCGTGGAAGACGACAGCGACGTAGTCGTCGCTGTCGTCCCTCACCTCCTCGCTATGGTACGCGAGTGCCTCGACGTAGTCGTCGTCGTACACGGCGTAGGCTTCGTCGTCGTCATCGGCGTCGTTGTGCTGCGTCTGCTGACGTCGCGTCCGCGCCTGCTGACGACGCGTCGACGCCTGCTGACGACGAGCCGGCGGTGCAGGGCCGAAGGGGTAATCCCTGTCGCCCATGAAGCCTGCCCTTCGTCTCCTGTCCTTCTCCGTGGACAGGTACGTACGCCAAAGCTCCGAGTCGATGGCGTACGCCGGATCGTCGCGGAGGTCCGCCGGCAGATACCGCCTCCTGCGCAGGATCTCCGCCGTCCGATCAGGCTCACGCGCAGGTACTGGAGGGATGGGCACCCGGCGGCAGCTGAGCCGCCAGCCGCCAGGCAGCTGCACACCGGACCAGGCGTCGTTGCACGGCATCCATTTGCCGTGCTCCCCACCGTGACGGGGAGCGGGATCTTCTTGGTGCCGCTGCCGGAGGCCTCGAAGTCGTTTTTCTTCCCCATGGCGCTGCGGCGGAGGTGGTGCGAGTGGAGGTGTGGTGTGGGTGAAGGAGCGACGCGGCCGGTGCCGCGCGCGGGATACGATGCCATTGAAGGCGGCGCAAAAGCCCAGCCGCCGCCCCCGGTGCGCGCGCAAAACAGGCAGTCGCGCCATTGATGGCGAAGCCTGCGACGCAGACACGGAAGCGCTAACCGCCGAAGCGGTGCCCTCGGTGCAGACTCGCTGCCAGGCGGGCCCGGTGGAGACGCGAGCGGACACTTTGCGCGTCCGCGCAGCGTCCGCCGAGACGCGAACCTGGCGCATATTTGGGCCAGGTTTGCGTCTCCGCGGACGGCCTGGTCACTTTGCGTCGCGCCGCTGGAGGTGGTGCACGATGCATTTTCGGTCAAGGCGGACACAAACGGTCGCTCAGCGTCCATTTGCGTCGCGCCGCTGGAGATGCCCTGATGTTCCCGTACCGATGACCCATACCGCATCCTAAATAGCTATTTGGGGTGCTGTTTTCATACCGATGTCCCATACGGCATCCTAAATAGAAAATTTAAATTTGAATTGACATTCAAAAACCAAAATTTATACAAAAGTTACTCGAATTTAAATTTAAATAAAACTTAAATTTAACCAATTCTACTGGGCGTCGGTTGGGGCGTGCGACGGGCCTACCTCATCGTCGTTCTTCCCCTTTGACGCATGTGTTCGTGCCCACCTCTCCGCCCTTGCTTCGCGCATCTAGCGGTGGAGCATGGCGGCCGGTGTCGCAACAGCTTGCTGGCAGCATTGTCCCATCGCTGCCAGCCGCTGCCAAGACGCCTCGTTCTAGGCAAGCCTCGCTTGCTCGCGGGCGAACGCCTCAGCGTAGCGATGAGCGTTCACCTCAATGAGCTTTTGTCGCTCCGCCGCCATGAGGAGGCGTCCTGCCTCCTCTGTGGCAGCTCGCTTGCGCGAGATCTCGATGGTGTGATCGAGGTTCGCGTTGTTGAAGAACTCCCGCTCCTCCTCCTTCAACCTCCGGAAGCGCTGCGCGTTCAACGACGTCAGGATCGCGGCCTACTCCGAGTCGGCGGGGGCCTGCGGCTGCTCGCCGTAATGCGCCGCCTCCTCCACCGCCTCAGCGTATGCGTCTGCGATGTAGGCCTCGTCCCACACCGGCGAACCATGGATCAGCTGAGTCGTCAGAGTTGTAATCGACGTCTGGCTGCAGCGGCTGCGGTGGTGGTTGAGGTGCCGCAGGTAGCGCGCGGCCGTTGAGGCCAAGCATGGAGTACGTCATGCGGAGCTGGCAGTATTTTTAAGGTGGAGAGGAGAGAATGGCGCGACAGCGGTGGTGGAGACGAGAGAGGACAGCGCGGCGGTGGACGGCGTACGTACTAATAGGGGTGCCAACTACCCGCATTTACGGCGATGTACGCGGGTGGACACTGTGTGACCAGTCGCCGCCCTCGTCGCTGCCTTGATTTCCGTGCGGGAGACCATTAAACGCCGATGATCAACCTTCCTGCGTCGCGGCCGATGCGAACCGTCCTGTCCTCTCGCTGACAAGACGCCCCCACCCGCGAAAACCGTCGTCTCGCGAGTTCTCGGCGCTCCCGATTCGTGCCCTTCGCGAAGGGGCAGACACGGGGTAGCCGACGCATCTATTGGACTCGAAAAAGCGCCGGCGCTATTTGGGGCGCGCCGGTGCGAGCCCATTTTTGATGCCGGCCCCCAAAATGCTATCGACGCCGCCGGTGGAGATGCTCTAACGGCGACCCATTTCAGATGCCTAAAATGTCTGCGCGCGTCCGTTTACGTCGGAGTGTCCCAACGGCATGACACATTTTTTCGATTTTGCATTTATTCAACGTAAAAACATAATTTACATTGTAAAATAAGGAAAATAAAAATATAAAAACTAACGCCTGCGCCTGCTCGTCGTCGTCGTTGTTGATCACGACGAAATCCGGTACCGGCCACTGCAAGTTGGCAACCGGCGGAACATACGCCGGTGCGGCTGGTGGAGGTGGAGGTGGAGCACGTCGGTGGTGAAGGTTGATGATACGTCTCCGACGTATCGATAATTTCTTATGTTCCATGCCACATTATTGATGATATCGACATGTTTTATACACATTATATGTCATATTTATGCGTTTTCCGGAACTAACCTATTGACGAGATGCCGAAGGGCCAGTTCCTGTTTTCTGCTGTTTTTGGATCCAGAAATCCTAGTAAGGAAATATTCTCGGAATCGGACGAAATCAAGGCCCAGCATCCTATTTTTCCACGAAGCTTCCAGAACACCCGAGAGTCGCCAGAGGGGGGCCACTGGGCCCCCAGATGACAGGGCGGCGTGGCCTAGGGGGGGGCTCCCCCCTAGTGTGTCACTGCCTCGTCGCCCCTCCGACTCCGCCTCTTTGCCTATTTAAAGGTCCCTGACCTAAAACCTCGATACGGAAAAGCCACGGTACGAGAAACCTTCCAGAGCCGCCGCCATCGCGAAGCCACGATCTGGGGGACAGGAGTCTCTGTTCCGGCACGCCGCCGGGACGGGGAAGTGCCCCCGGAAGGCTTCTCCATCGACACCACCGCCATCTTCATCAACGCTGCTGTCTCCCATGAGGAGGGAGTAGTTCTCCATCGAGGCTCGGGGCTGTACCGGTAGCTATGTGGTTCATCTCTCTCCTATGTACTTCAATACAATAATCTCATGAGCTGCCTTACATGATTGAGATTCATATGATGATGCTTGTAATCTAGATGTCATTATGCTAGTCAAGTGGGTTTTACTTATGTGATCTCCGGAGACTCCTTGTCCCACGTGTGTAAAGGTGACAGTGTGTGCACCGTGTGGGTCTCTTAGGCTATATTTCACGTAATACTTATTCACCGTTATGAATGGCATAGTGAAGTGCTTATTTATATCCCTTTATGATTGCAATGTGTTTTGTATCACAATTTATCTCGTGTGCTACTCTAGTGATGTTATTAAAGTAGTTTATTCCTCCCGCACGGTGTAATGGTGACAAGTGTGTGCATCGTGTAGTACTTGGCGTAGGCTATGATTGTGATCTCTTGTAGATTATGAAGTTAACTATTGCTATGATGGTATTGATGTGATCTATGCCTCCTTTCGTAGCGTGAAGGTGACAGTGTGCATGCTATGTTAGTACTTAGTTTGGTTATGTTGATCTGTCATGCACTCTAAGGTTATTTAAACATGAACATCGAATATTGTGGAGCTTGTTAACTCCGGCATTGAGGGTTCGTGTAATCCTATGTGATCAAAGTTGAGAGTGTCCACTAGTGAAAGTATGATCCTAGGCCTTGTTCCTAAATACTGCTATCGCTGCTTGTTACTGTTTTACTGCATCTTTACTTCCTGCAATATTACCACCATCAACTACACGCCAGCAAGCACTTTTCTGGCGCCGTTACTACTGCTCATATATATTCATACCACCTGTATTTCACTATCTCTTCGCCGAACTAGTGCACCTATTAGGTGTGTTGGGGACACAAGAGACTTCTTGCTTTGTGGTTGCAGTGGTTGCATGAGAGGGATATCTTTGACCTCTTCCTCCCCGAGTTTGATAAACCTTGGGTGATCCACTTAAGGGAAACTTGCCGCTGTTCTACAAACCTCTGCTCTTGGAGGCCCAACACCTGTCTACAAGAATAGAAGCACCCGTAGACATCAAGCTATTTTCTCGGCGCTCGCTGTCGGGAGGAAAGGTAAAAGGCTCTCATACTCCGGTCCCGTGTAAAGTACTTTTCCGGCGCCGTTGTGTGTGTGCTCGAAGCTATTTCCTTTAGATCCCGCAATTGCATCTTTTTGTTTCTTGTTTACACTAGTTTGGCATAATGGACAACAATGAGCTTCTTATTCTATTTCCTGATTTAAGACATGGATGGTTTGATGCGAAAATTAAAAAACCCATGGAACATATTAGTATGAACACTTTGAATACCATTGTTGCTAATGATATAGAAAGTTCTAAGCTTGGGGAAGTTGGTTCTGATGAGCATGATCTTTTTAGTCCCCCAAGCATTGAGGAGAAAATTTACTTTGATGATACTTTGCCTCCTATTTATGATGATTATAATGATAGTAGTCTTTTAGTACCGCCTGTTATGGAGGATAAATTTGATTATGATTACAATATGCCTCCTATATTTGATGATGAGAATAATAATGATAGCTACTTTGTTGAATTTGCTCCCACTATTACCAATAAAATTGACTATGCTTATGTGGAGGGTAATGATACTTTTATGCATGTGAATAAAGATGTTTTATGTGATAATTATATTGTTGAGTTTGCTCATGATGCTACTCGGATATTATTATGAGAGAGGAAAATATGGTTGTAGAAATTTTCATGTTACTAAAA
>NC_061512.1:110550056-110590391 GCF_022539505.1 Lolium rigidum | reverse complement strand
CTAATCTTATCACGAACTCTATTTGTAGAGTACTTGACTAGCTATAGGGCTATGAATAGATTCTAGCTAAATAGGAGCTAGGTTAAGAAGCTAGTTCCCTTCTATGGCTAAACTATGTTTTCTCCTCGTTGGATGTGATATCTGACTCCACCGACGAGGTCCCGTCTCTTGAAGTAGTTGTTGACTCCTCGGCCTTTGAGTTGCACTGTAGATCCTCCTTTGATGCCTCCATATCTAAGCAGGGGATTTAAGAGTGGGATGAGTACGAGCGTACTCAACAAGTTCATTATAGGAAAGAGGTGTTTAATGCACTAGCTACGGCATTAGACCAGAAAGTCTAATACCAATGCAGGTTTTCATAATCATTTCTTCAAGAGGTTGCTTTTATTCGAAGAACTATGTCCGTCAGCCTTCACCGGTTTACTAGAACTTCATGGAGCTCCTTTCCGGCCGCGTTCGCAGCTTCCATATCCCGGAACGAGGAGTGACAGGTCACGGTTCTTTACACTCGCAGAGGTGTGTTGCTTTACCCATAAGAGATCTTAACCTTGGTGCCAACCGGGAATGACCCGTCCACACTTCCTATGGTGTGAGGCCCGAGTATAAGGTCTAGCCAATCATGTTCCTCCGCTACCTCGAACACCCACCCTTTGTTGCATACCCCGACCCCGGGTCCTCGTCGGTCCTCTTATACCACTTAAGGATGGACCCCGACCACGACAACAGCTTTGGGATCGAACCAAACTCCTTCGCCGGTAGGCCGCAACCCATCATAGACCGCAATACCGTGGGGACTTTAGGCTTCCCCAGCCCCACCGCTTGCACTTCGAGCGACAAGTGTCTACGGACTATGCCGTGGGGACTTAAGGCTTCCCCAGCCCACCGCTTGCCCCGACGGATACAAGTGTCTACGGTAAAGCGCATCCGTTGATGAACGAGAGGTGGAAACACTTTTGACTACTCCGTCCCACTCCGGATCTTATGGTTAACACGGATATTACGGCACAAGAATCACTCGGCGACATTTGTTGTTTAATCCTAGATGGATATAAGCCCGTGCAATGGAACCTCCACCATATCAACACAATCCATGGTTCCATTGCCCACCACATAGTCATATTCATAGTTATGAAAGTAGTGGTTTTGATTTTTTGTGCAATAGTGATAACCATAATACTTTGCAAGTAATTTGATAAAAATACTCAAATGACATGAGCAAGTGATGAACTTGCCTTTCTTGACTGCAAGATTATGCAGCAAGGTCTTCGTTACGCAATAACTCCAAATTCTGAAATAGCATCATCGTCCGGTAAGGACGATGTTTAAAAGATTGGCAAGGATGCAATAATGCATAAGAATGAGATGCAATCGCTCTAAGCGTGACCTAACCCCGATGATTTAGGATTAGTGAGTTGAAATGATTTGTTTAGGGTGTGTTCACTTTTAGAGTGATTCCACAAACAAAGTTCTTATTAGTGTTTTGTTGTCTTAGAATCATAGACAATTGGTATAATGCGCAATAACAATCATATACACCAAGGAATAGTAGTTGTATAATAATTAAAGAGCAGCTTGTCAATTTTAAGTCCTATAGTGCAATGTTAATGATTACTTGTTATATATTTTAAAAGAATAACTTTTGAAGAACAGGTTCTTTAATAAAGAACAAGTATAATAATTCGGGTTATGAAGTTCTATGGTTTTCTCTGGGTTCCAAATAATTTCTGGAGTAAGGATGGGATGGATCACAACAAAGTTGAATTCATCGGTAACTAGGGCTTGTATGGTTTTACTTAAGTATAATCAACTTAAGCAATGGTTATAAATGGTTGCTACCATGGTTGGTTATATCTTACTGGTGACAGTTAGCTAGGGTGTATAGGTCCTATTAGGCAGGGTTGATGGCTATTCTTTATTTTCTTAAAAAGAATAACTTTTGAAGAACATACTTCTTAAGTACTAAGAAGTATATCAACTAGGGTTGAGGTTGTCTAGGTTTGCTACTGGATCCACTAAGTAATGAATAGTTGGCTTCTAGGTATGATGGTTCATAAGTATCTAACACTAGTAGGGTTTAGTGGAGTATGGTATATGATGCTCAATATTGGGTATGGTTGCTATGAGGATTCATCACAAAGGTGTGATGCTAAATATGGATACTTAGGATGATGGCCTTGGTAATAAGAACTAGGGTTTACACTTGGTTGATTCTACTAGGTCATCTGGTTTTATTTGGGTGAGATCATGAAATACTAATTTAGTAGTGATAGGACCTCTATTATTTTATAAGGACATGAACATGCATTTAGTTGCTAATTATGGATTCATGAATGTAAAGAAGGTAATAAGATAACATACTATAACCTAGGGTTTAGGTTTAGAGGCAAATTAGGGTTGACATATAATAATAGAGCTAGGGTTCCTAATGAATTTAGGGTTTTAGGGTTTCACACGAAGTGATAGGGTTGTAATTTTATTCAATAAGGAATTAGGGTTTCCTAATTACCATATAGTTCTTAGGTTAATAATTTTATGATAATGTTGAAGTTATTAATCAATTTAAAATAAACATAAGTTTGAATTTGGCATTTTACTATTTTTAAAGATTCAATAATTAAGATAAGTATTATTTAGGGTTTTAAATAATAGTGGAAGTAATGATCAATTTAGGATTTTCATAAGGTTTATCATAACCATTTACAAACATTTGTTGTTTTATATGACCTCTTAATGCAAAGTAATATTTAATATTTTCTTTATGTAAAAAAATAGAAATAAGAAAATTATATGTTTAGTATTTAGGTCTTAATAGTTTAAGATTTAAATTAGTCCTCTAAAATTTAGAGGAAAATTCAAATTGTTGTTCCTTTGATTTCAAAGTATTTGTTTTATATTATTATTATAGAGGTACTTTTATGATACTCACTTTTAATTATTAGTTGTTATTTAATTAATTTTAAATGATAAAAATTTAATAGGAAAAGAAAAGGGAAAAAAAATAGACCAAATGGCCTCGGTGGATTGGTCCAATGGCCCGGCCAATTAAGTCCGGCCCAACCTGGTCGAGTCGGGTGTAGTAGACCGGACCCGACCCTTCCATCGGTCGCACACACGCCCTTCTCTTCTACCTCTCTCGCTCACGACATCCTCACCCCGCTCGCACTCCTCGGCTCGCGGCGTTGCCGTTTTCTCCTCGCCGCCTCCGGCCCTCTCCAGCGCCGGCGTGATGGGGCTTTGCTCCGCCTCGCTGCTCTCTACCGCCTCCTCCCGGTCGATTTGATCCTCGAGGTCTTAATCACCCGCTCCCAACCCCGGAACCCTACCTACCGCCGGCCGATTTGGCCATCGCCGGCCTCCTCCTCCGACACCGATCCACGGCGTGGCCTCACCACGGACCTCCCTGCCATCTACCACCGCCTCAGCGCCGCCCCTTTCCCGCACGCGTGCTTCACGGCAACCCTAGCCCACGGGAGGCTCGGTCGCCGGCGTAGTTTCCGCCACCGCCGCGGGCGAGACTCGCTGTGATGACGGTGAATTGGTGGTGTGGTGCTGCGGTGTTGTTGTACTCGATGGAGCGGTGTGGTGTTGGTGGTGACTACCGCATCCACGACGCCGGCCGGACGGCGTCTACGACCGCAACCCCGGCGTCCATGTACCGGTGGTGATGCTGCTAGTACGAGTGGTGGTACTACTCGTGATGTGGGCGGCGGTGCTGTTGTGGTGGTGGTGCTGCTCTCGAGCTGTGGTGCTCGACATCGATGGACGGCGCTGCAAACGCAACCTCGGTGTCGAATAGCTCGCCTACGCCATGTATTCCACTCGTGAGCTAAATTCCTCTCCTCCCTGTCTATGCCCTGGTTACAAAGTTGGGGTTATAAAATGACTACTGCATCATACATGTGCTCCTGGTGGTACATGTCCGTTTATAGTGGGGTTAAATATTGGGATTCAATTGATCATTTCCTGATAATTGAGTGTGATTACTCGTGCCTTGTGGGACTTGAGCTAGTCAAGTACTAAACTACCTGATATTTGTAATATGCTTAATTTGGTGCCTCAACTTGGATGATTTGCTCACCCCATATTTGACGGAACTCGAACTCGGACAGGTTCGAGTCAACCGGAGTAATTCAGCTATACCCTTGTGTATCTTATTACTGAATTTGGAAATGTGAGATGCATCCATATTTGCTTGCGGATTGATGCTTTGTTTGGTGGCTTGCTTATGAGCTTAGATATATACTTATATTACTGTGCTGTAACTATGGTACTACTTGGTTGGCCTGGGATGAATGTCCTGGACCCTAAGTAGATTCATGTAATATATTGGTTATTAACTCGTTGGCTTGTGGTGATGACTAAAGCATGTGCATATATTATCTCGAACAGAGTTGTGCTGGAGTGCACAAAGTGATGTTTTATTATCTTCTTGGATAGATGTATTGATGGATTTTATTCATGCTCCTTACTGCCCTCTCTTTTTGTGTTTAGGGTTTGAGCTCCTGGTTCCAGGGATCACCAGCTCAAGCTGGTGATCTAGCTCCCCCCACAGCTGCCACCACTCTGTTTCTTTCTTTATTTAGAACTGATAAGTACAGAGCTATGCTTGATCTAGCCAATGATGCAAAGGCTGAGGCACAAAATTGTAATAAGAACGAGATACTCACATGTGCCTCCCTAATTTCTCGATGATGATCATGCATAGCACTTCTATGCACATCCGAGAGAAATAATTCCTTCTAATCCTCCTGGACTAGATCTAGTTGCAGGGTGGTTGGATCTAAGCGTTGATGCCCTTGGTAGCTTGTCCTTCCGATTTTTGATATATCCAACCTGCTCGGCATGCTTTCCTCTCCGAGCTTCTCCCCTTTCTAGCTGCTGAGCTCGGTGGTTGTTCTTGGTGAACTGGAGATGACTAAAAGATATGTGTGGGCGTACAGAGAAGCTACAGGAATGGTTTGCTAGTGTGTGCATACTATGGTTTGGCTGGCTGCTTGTTATTTTGCTTTTGTACTTCGAACTACTGATTGTGGCATCGACAGACACACAGCAATGCATGTGTGTGAGCTGCTGGGTGTGGCCTTATCTCTTGTGCAGAGTTGACAATTTGGGTTTCTCCTCCTCCTAGTGCAAGCTTCGGCTGAGCCTTATACTTATCCTATGTTGGCCTTTATTTTGGTACATCCAAGTGTATAATCCACGCGGGCTTCTCCTGATGGTTTCTAAATAGTTTGACTTGGTTCATATTGACAATTTCATGTCAATATAGAATCCAAATTTAAATGGAAAAGGTTGTGGCTTAATTTTTTTATAAGGAGCTAGTGCTAATTTGACATTAGTCACTTGATAACTTGTTGCCTTTTGTCTGCTTAGCTGCCTATCAATTACTTGTCATTGTTGCCTAAAGATTTGATGATTAGCTGCCTGAAATGATGATGCCTCGTTGATGCCTTCGCTGGAATGGGAATAAATGTTCTCTCGATTATCTCCTGTTGCCTTCTAAAGTGTTGCCTACTTACTTAACTTGATGATTCCAGTGAAATTAGGAAATCTGGACTAGTTCCCGGGTTTCCTAAGTACTAGCTCCAACATTAAATTTGCATCTCCTCAGGAAATGCATACATTCTAACCAATCAACAACCCTCTTTTGTTTTTGTCTACTTTTGCAGGAAAAGAAGATGTTGGGAAATTGGAGAAGATTAGATTTAGGAATTCTTTTATTTCTATTTTCTATTCTTTGTAATTTGGTTTCTTTTTATGGAGTCTGTAAATAATTGAATTATGATAATTGTAATAAGGTTTAAATTATCTATCTATTTTGAATTATCAAATGTGTTAACTTTTACATATTGTATTTAATATTATAGTGTGGAATTCAAATTCAATTCAATATCTTATTTGAGTTCATGTTATTTATATTTGGTTTGAATTCAAACTTGTTCTCCCAAAAACACATGAATACACAAAGGTCATGTCGAAATTTGTTGCACTTACATCGATGTCTAACTCAATTCCACCGATGCAAGAGAAACCTCGATCACTTTGACAGTTTTAAACAAAAGCGCGAAAATTCCCCGGATTTTTTATGCATGAATGCAATGCACACATCTGTTTCCTCTATTTTTGTAACCCCAATACCTGGGATATTACAGTCTCTACCCCTTAAACTAAACTTCGTCCTCGAAGTTTGAACTCTCTCACGTTTCGGAGTGTGGATCTGACCTGTGCAGACTACGACTTTTCTCGAACTCCGTATTGATCTTGTTAGATATATTTGGATATATCCCTTGTCCAGATTCTTCCTGGAATCCCTTAGTGTCTGTCTCTGAACATCAGTTTCTTACTCCAGTTCTCCGATTTTCTTCCTGGAGTCTAATAATATCTGTCTCTGAACCATGGTTCTTACTTTGATTCATTAATCTATTCCAACTTTATAAGCTTGTTTCCTTTCTCATTGAAGATTCAATGATTGAGACTTCTTCTTGTCCTCGACAGTCTTAATTGAGGACTAATTGGATAACATTCTCCTATTTGATCAAATAGGTCTTTGTTTTCCCTTAGTACCAAAATTGCGATAATGGTGCTTAATAAGGTACTAACCATGGAAATGGTTGTGATGGTTTATTTTCCTAGGAATGGATTAGACTCATTTAGTCCATCCAATCATGGTTTATAGTTGATACCAATAACTATTTTGGGTTATTTAGGTTCCATGAAAGGAATCATTCTATTAGTCTGTGGTTCTGGTATGGTCAATTTCCTTCGGTCTTTGGTCTTCTTGAGCTGAATTTGGTCTATGGTATTTTCTTCGTCCAACTTCATTAACATTAGCTGACTTGAGCTTTCGTACTTCTGAGTAAATATTACTCCCTTTCTCCAGTCATAGTCCACTTCTTATTTCCTCGAGGTATGAACCTCGGCTTCTGGTCTGACTTCCTTCTGAAAGTATTGTTCATCAATCTTATGAAAATAAGATCGAACTTCCTCTCAGTGCAGACCTTCTTCTTCTATCTTGCTCAAAATATTGAGTTATTGTACATCCAACTCAATGTTTACTCTACCCCCTTAGAGTTTTCTTATGGTCTTCAACTTCTTTTCTTCCAACTATTGAGCTTATGATTAGAATATTGGTCTGGGTATAGCTTGTGGTTTGTTCTTATTCTAAGGTTTCGCGAAGAATCTTTGTGGTGTATCCACTCAATTGTGGACATCCATCATGAATCCTTTAACTAAATGTTTATAGATCTTAATTATTTGACTGACAAGATTTTTATTTGTTCACAAACTTTTGTTACAACTAATTAAATCGTGGACTATTTGTAATATCCACTGATACCAGTGTGGTTATTATCCCAACTGTGGCTATTTGATATTTAAAAATGTACTCTATTATAGGTCTTGATCAACTGGACGAGACATCTTCTGCTTTATCTCGCAGTCTTGGTCCTATACCACAGCTATGGTCTTCTGATATCAACTATGGTCTTCTTATATCTGCTATGGTTTCTTAAGTCATCTTCCTTTTTCGAGGGTTTATTGTTGCAAGAAAACCACTAACTGACACTATGATTATAGTATTCAAAGTGATTTCCCATGCATTCCCTCTTCTATGTTGACTATGGATCTGCTTGAGCTTCACCATAATCACCAGCTTTCTCACCTTCATGCTTCTAATGTACTAAAGTACTCCTCTGTTGAGGTAAAGCATGAGTTTAGGTTGGTACTTCCTTCGAGTATTGTGGTTGCTTCCCACAACTTTGTTTCCTTTATCCGATGAACCTTCTTCTTGTCTTCATAATCTTCAGAAATCGTCACTTCCTCACACGTTTTCCATTACCCTCTAGATCTATAGCATCAAGTAAGAACTTGATATTGCAACATGCATTTGCATATCGAAGTCAAACTTCATGCATGGATCTAGTCAATCAATAAAAATCCAATAAAATCCAAGAAGATTCAGCTTTGTGCATATAATACACACCATCATAAGCCTGAATATAATAGTTGAGTAAGACATCTCTAAACATCAGGCTCTGATGTGTAGTATATAACACCACATAATTTAGGTTTATATCGTGATACTTAGCACGAATATGTGGGATTCTACTATTTGTCTCAACATTTACCTTAATTGCACATTTGCAATGAGATAAACTTGAAATAAAATGGTCTAGGATATTTGTGGTTAACCTAATTTTCTTTGGAAGTATTGGCTTAACTTTAATTTTATTGAGGACTATCTCACATGATATGTCTAGGTTCTAACATTGCTATTCTAAACACATAACTATGGAAATATAGCTCCTACACTTCCCAGTGTTTATATTATCATAAAACTATGGTTATGATGTGCTTGGCACACTTCCCATGGTTTTGGAACATAATTCTTGCACTATTGGTGAACACCTGACTTCTTGTTGTACTCCTCCTAAGTATTTATGACGTTCTATTCCATCACATAATGATTCTCAAGTGAATCTTATATGATTACTATCCCTACCATGTATGTAGACATATTTTATTCCTACCTCTCTTACTTACCTTCCATGATTGACTCATCATGGTCTATACTACTTCATATTACTTGTTTGTATCACTTACTATCAGTTGTTTCACATGTTTAGATAAATTTTACTTACTCATTACTTGTCTTAACATATACCTTCTATTAGGATATCTTAATTAATTTCATTAATTGATATAATTCCTATTACCAGTCTGGATAACTCTTACTTAATCATCACATATGTTGGTACACATCTTCCAATAGGATATCTTCCTTATGGTTGTATCCTCTCTTTGGACTACCATGTTATTGTATACCAACTGTGGTCTACTCATAATTATTTTAGGGTCTTAAGAGTATCCTACATAATTTGAGATTAGCTAGCTAACATTACTTAGGAAATGGTAGGAATTGTTGACTCAAGTGTGTCAGGATTATTCTCAAGTGAATATCCATCTCAAGTCATAAAAAGATTTGGTTTACTAAGACAACTTCCTATAGACACTACCAATCCTATAGGTCTCCTTTAAAGGGTTTTAATCCTAAGGTCAAAGCATTTGCTCTGATACCAATCTGTGGTGACCCGGCATACCACCGCATGGTGTAGTATGCAAGTCCGATATAACACCAATGAAACACCGTTCCACTAGTATTATATCGCTCGAGTGGTACAACGAAAACATATGCGGGTCCAAGGTATGTCTATAGAATTACAACACCGACTACGTTACATAAGATCATCACAGCCTCCTACTTTACAATGAGGTAAACCGCAAGTAAACTCCGAAGAACGACTCGTAGTCTAATCTTATCACGAACTCTATTTGTAGAGTACTTGACTAGCTATAGGGCTATGAATAGATTCTAGCTAAATAGGAGCTAGGTTAAGAAGCTAGTTCCCTTCTATGGCTAAACTATGTTTTCTCCTCGTTGGATGTGATATCTGACTCCACTGACAGGGTCCCGTCTCTTGAAGTAGTTGTTGACTCCTCGGCCTTTGAGTTGCACTGTAGATCCTCCTTTGATGCCTCCATATCTAAGCAGGGATTTAAGAGTGGGATGAGTACGAGCGTACTCAACAAGTTCATTATAGGAAAGAGGTGTTTAATGCACTAGCTACGGCATTAGACCGGAAAGTCTAATACCAATGCAGGTTTTCATAATCATTTCTTCAAGAGGTTGCTTTTATTCGGAAGAACTATGTCCGTCGGCCTTCACCGGTTTACTAGAACTTCATGGAGCTCCTTTCCGGCCGCGTTCGCAGCTCCATATCCCGGAACAGGGAGTGACAGGTCACGGTTCTTTACACTCGCGAGAGGTGTGTTGCTTTACCCATAAGAGATCTTAACCTTGGTGCCAACCGGGAATGACCCGTCCACACTTCCTATGGTGTGAGGCCCGGTATAAGGTCTAGCCAATCATGTTCCTCCGCTACCTCGAACACCCACCCTTTGTTGCATACCCCGACCCTGGGTCCTCGTCGGTCCTCTTATACCACTTAAGGATGGACCCCGACCACGACAACAGTTTGGGATCGAACCAAACTCCTTCGCCGGTAGCCGCAACCCATCATAGACCGCAATACCGTGGGGACTTTAGGCTTCCCAGCCCACCGCTTGCACTTCGAGCGACAAGTGTCTACGGACTATGCCGTGGGGACTTAAGGCTTCCCCAGCCCACCGCTTGCCCCGACGGATACAAGTGTCTACGGTAAAGCGCATCCGTTGATGAACGAGAGGTGGAAACACTTTTGACTACTCCGTCCCACTCCGGATCTTATGGTTAACACGGATATTACGGCACAAGAATCACTGGCGACATTTGTTGTTTAATCCTAGATGGATATAAGCCCGTGCAATGGAACCTCCACCATATCAACACAATCCATGGTTCCATTGCCCACCACATAGTCATATTCATAGTTATGAAAGTAGTGGTTTTGATTTTTTGTGCAATAGTGATAACCATAATACTTTGCAAGTAATTTGATAAAAATACTCAAATGACATGAGCAAGTGATGAACTTGCCTTTCTTGACTGCAAGATTATGCAGGCAAGGTCTTCGTTACGCAATAACTCCAAATTCTGAAATAGCATCATCGTCCGGTAAGGACGATGTTTAAAAGATTGGCAAGGATGCAATAATGCATAAGAATGAGATGCAATCGCTCTAAGCGTGACCTAACCCCGATGATTTAGGATTAGTGAGTTGAAATGATTTGTTTAGGGTGTGTTCACTTTTAGAGTGATTCCACAAACAAAGTTCTTATTAGTGTTTTGTTGTCTTAGAATCATAGACAATTGGTATAATGCGCAATAACAATCATATACACCAAGGAATAGTAGTTGTATAATAATTAAAGAGCAGTTGTCAATTTTAAGTCCTATAGTGCAATGTTAATGATTACTTGTTATATATTTTAAAAGAATAACTTTTGAAGAACAGGTTCTTTAATAAAGAACAAGTATAATAATTCGGGTTATGAAGTTCTATGGTTTTCTACGGGTTCCAAATAATTTCCGGAGTAAGGATGGGATGGATCACAACAAAGTTGAATTCATCGGTAACTAGGGCTTGTATGGTTTTACTTAAGTATAATCAACTTAAGCAATGGTTATAAATGGTTGCTACCATGGTTGGTTATATCTTACCGGTGACAGATTAGCTAGGGTGTATAGGTCCTATTAGGCAGGGGTTGATGGCTATTCTTTATTTTCTTAAAAAGAATAACTTTTGAAGAACATACTTCTTAAGTACTAAGAAGTATATCAACTAGGGTTGAGGTTGTCTAGGTTTGCTACTTGGATCCACTAAGTAATGAATAGTTGGCTTCTAGGTATGATGGTTCATAAGTATCTAACACTAGTAGGGTTTAGTGGAGTATGGTATATGATGCTCAATATTGGGTATGGTTGCTATGAGGATTCATCACAAAGGTGTGATGCTAAATATGGATACTTAGGATGATGGCCTTGGTAATAAGAACTAGGGTTTACACTTGGTTGATTCTACTAGGTCATCTGGTTTTATTTGGGTGAGATCATGAAATACTAATTTAGTAGTGATAGGACCTCTATTATTTTATAAGGACATGAACATGCATTTAGTTGCTAATTATGGATTCATGAATGTAAAGAAGGTAATAAGATAACATACTATAACCTAGGGTTTAGGTTTAGAGGCAAATTAGGGTTGACATATAATAATAGAGCTAGGGTTCCTAATGAATTTAGGGTTTTAGGGTTTCACACGAAGTGATAGGGTTGTAATTTTATTCAATAAGGAATTAGGGTTTCCTAATTACCATATAGTTCTTAGGTTAATAATTTTATGATAATGTTGAAGTTATTAATCAATTTAAAATAAACATAAGTTTGAATTTGGCATTTTACTATTTTTAAAGATTCAATAATTAAGATAAGTATTATTTAGGGTTTTAAATAATAGTGGAAGTAATGATCAATTTAGGATTTTCATAAGGTTTATCATAACCATTTACAAACATTTGTTGTTTTATATGACCTCTTAATGCAAAGTAATATTTAATATTTTCTTTATGTAAAAAAATAGAAATAAGAAAATTATATGTTTAGTATTTAGGTCTTAATAGTTTAAGATTTAAATTAGTCCTCTAAAATTTAGAGGAAAATTCAAATTGTTGTTCCTTTGATTTCAAAGTATTTGTTTTATATTATTATTATAGAGGTACTTTTATGATACTCACTTTTAATTATTAGTTGTTATTTAATTAATTTTAAATGATAAAAATTTAATAGGAAAAGAAAAGGGAAAAAAAAAATAGACCAAATGGCCTGGTGGATTGGTCCAATGGCCTGGCCAATTAAGTCCGGCCCAACCTGGTCGAGTCAGGTGTAGTAGACCGGACCCGACCCTTCCATCGGTCGCACACACGCCCTTCTCTTCTACCTCTCTCGCTCACGACATCCTCACCCCGCTCGCACTCCCTGGCTCTGCGGCGTTGCCGTTTTCTCCTCGCCGCCTCCGGCCCTCTCCAGCGCCGGCGTGATGGGGCTTTGCTCCGCCTCGCTGCTCTCTACCGCCTCCTCCCGGTCGATTTGATCCTCGAGGTCTTAATCACCCGCTCCCAACCCCGGAACCCTACCTACTGCCGGCCGATTTGGCCATCGCCGGCCTCCTCCTCCGACACTGATCCACGGCGTGGCCTCACCACGGACCTCCCTGCCATCTACCACTGCCTCAGCGCCGCCCCTTTCCCGCACGCGTGCTTCACGGCAACCCTAGCCCACGGGAGGCTCGGTCGCCGGCGTGTTTCCGCCACCGCCGCGGGCAGACTGCTGTGATGACGGTGAATTGGTGGTGTGGTGCTGCGGTGTTGTTGTACTGATGGAGCGGTGTGGTGTTGGTGGTGACTACTGCATCCACGACGCCGGCCGGACGGCGTCTACGACCGCAACCCCGGCGTCCATGTACTGGTGGTGATGCTGCTAGTACAGTGGTGGTACTACTGTGATGTGGGCGGCAGTGCTGTTGTGGTGGTGGTGCTGCTCTGAGCTGTGGTGCTCGACATCGATGGACGGCGCTGCAAACGCAACCTCGGTGTCGAATAGCTCGCCTACGCCATGTATTCCACTGTGAGCTAAATTCCTCTCCTCCCTGTCTATGCCCTGGTTACAAAGTTGGGGTTATAAAATGACTACTGCATCATACATGTGCTCCTGGTGGTACATGTCTGTTTATAGTGGGGTTAAATATTGGGATTCAATTGATCATTTCCTGATAATTGAGTGTGATTACTGTGCCTTGTGGGACTTGAGCTAGTCAAGTACTAAACTACCTGATATTTGTAATATGCTTAATTTGGTGCCTCAACTTGGATGATTTGCTCACCCCATATTTGACGGAACTGAACCTGGACAGTTCAGTCAACTGGAGTAATTCAGCTATACCCTTGTGTATCTTATTACTGAATTTGGAAATGTGAGATGCATCCATATTTGCTTGCAGATTGATGCTTTGTTTGGTGGCTTGCTTATGAGCTTAGATATATACTTATATTACTGTGCTGTAACTATGGTACTACTTGGTTGGCCTGGGATGAATGTCCTGGACCCTAAGTAGATTCATGTAATATATTGGTTATTAACTGTTGGCTTGTGGTGATGACTAAAGCATGTGCATATATTATCCTGAACAGAGTTGTGCTGGAGTGCACAAAGTGATGTTTTATTATCTTCTTGGATAGATGTATTGATGGATTTTATTCATGCTCCTTACTGCCCTCTCTTTTTGTGTTTAGGGTTTGAGCTCCTGGTTCCAGGGATCACCAGCTCAAGCTGGTGATCTAGCTCCCCCCACAGCTGCCACCACTCTGTTTCTTTCTTTATTTAGAACTGATAAGTACAGAGCTATGCTTGATCTAGCCAATGATGCAAAGGCTGAGGCACAAAATTGTAATAAGAACAGATACTCACATGTGCCTCCCTAATTTCTCGATGATGATCATGCATAGCACTTCTATGCACATCTGAGAGAAATAATTCCTTCTAATCCTCCTGGACTAGATCTAGTTGCAGGGTGGTTGGATCTAAGCGTTGATGCCCTTGGTAGCTTGTCCTTCTGATTTTTGATATATCCAACCTGCTGGCATGCTTTCCTCTCTGAGCTTCTCCCCTTTCTAGCTGCTGAGCTCAGTGGTTGTTCTTGGTGAACTGGAGATGACTAAAAGATATGTGTGGGCGTACAGAGAAGCTACAGGAATGGTTTGCTAGTGTGTGCATACTATGGTTTGGCTGGCTGCTGTTATTTTGCTTTTGTACTTCTGAACTACTGATTGTGGCATCGACAGCACACAGCAATGCATGTGTGTGAGCTGCTGGGTGTGGCCTTATCTCTTGTGCAGGTTGACAATTTGGGTTTCTCCTCCTCCTAGTGCAAGCTTCGGCTGAGCCTTATACTTATCCTATGTTGGCCTTTATTTTGGTACATCCAAGTGTATAATCCACGCGGGCTTCTCCTGATGGTTTCTAAATAGTTTGACTTGGTTCATATTGACAATTTCATGTCAATATAGAATCCAAATTTAAATGGAAAAGGTTGTGGCTTAATTTTTTTATAAGGAGCTAGTGCTAATTTGACATTAGTCACTTGATAACTTGTTGCCTTTTGTCTGCTTAGCTGCCTATCAATTACTTGTCATTGTTGCCTAAAGATTTGATGATTAGCTGCCTGAAATGATGATGCCTCGTTGATGCCTTCGCTGGAATGGGAATAAATGTTCTCTGATTATCTCCTGTTGCCTTCTAAAGTGTTGCCTACTTACTTAACTTGATGATTCCAGTGAAATTAGGAAATCTGGACTAGTTCCCAGGTTTCCTAAGTACTAGCTCCAACATTAAATTTGCATCTCCTCAGGAAATGCATACATTCTAACCAATCAACAACCCTCTTTTGTTTTTGTCTACTTTTGCAGGAAAAGAAGATGTTGGGAAATTGGAGAAGATTAGATTTAGGAATTCTTTTATTTCTATTTTCTATTCTTTGTAATTTGGTTTCTTTTTATGGAGCTGTAAATAATTGAATTATGATAATTGTAATAAGGTTTAAATTATCTATCTATTTTGAATTATCAAATGTGTTAACTTTTACATATTGTATTTAATATTATAGTGTGGAATTCAAATTCAATTCAATATCTTATTTGAGTTCATGTTATTTATATTTGGTTTGAATTCAAACTTGTTCTCCCAAAAACACATGAATACACAAAGGTCATGTCGAAATTTGTTGCACTTACATCGATGTCTAACTCAATTCCACCGATGCAAGAGAAACCTCGATCACTTTGACAGTTTTAAACAAAAGCGCGAAAATTCCCCGGATTTTTTATGCATGAATGCAATGCACACATCTGTTTCCTCTATTTTTGTAACCCCAATACCTGGGATATTACAGCTGCCATTGCATACCCTAACTCGGAGGGTTCTGAAGCTCTTCCCAGCACCCTTCCGGAGGGGGAAATCATCGCCGGAGGAATCTACATTGTCATGCCTGCCTCCGAAGTGATGCGTGAGTCCCTGGACTATGGGTCCATAGCAGTAGTTAGATGGTTATCTTCTCTAATTTGTGCCTCATGTTTAGATCTTGTGAGTTGTCCTACATGATCAAGATCATCCTTATGTAATGCTACATGTTGTGTTTGTTAGGATCCGATGAATATTGAATACTATGTTGAGATCGATTATATATTCTTGTCATATGTTATTTGTAATCTTGCATGCTCTCTGTTGCTAGTAGATACTCTGGCCAAGTAAATGCTTGTGACTCAAAGAGGGGGTATTTATGCTCGATAGTAGGTTCATGCCTCTAGTTTTCTGGAAGAGTGACAATAACTTTTAAGATTGTAGATGTGTTGTTGCTACTAGGGAGAAAACAACAATGTTTTATCCAAGGATAATTCTATTGTTTACTTTACACACATTGCTTAATGCGATAATATGTTGCCTGCAACTTAATACTGGAAGTGGTTCGGACGATAACCGGAAGATGGATTATTAGTCATAGACGCAATTGGATTACGGTCTATGTATTATGTTGTAATGCCCAAACGAATCTCGTAGTAATCATCTTGTCATGTATGGTCTTTATTCTTTCAATTACCCAACTGTAATTTGTTCATCCAACATGTTATTTATCTTTATGGAGAGACACCTCTAGTGAACTGTGGATCCCGGTCCTTTCCTTTACACTGATAAATTCAACCACTGCAATCATGTTCTGTTTACTTTCCGCAAGCATTGTTCTCTTTAATTACTACAAACATCTCCTTTCACTCGACACATTTAATCATTTGTGTTCAGCAAAACCGGTGAGATTGACAACCTCACTGTAAGTTGGGGCAATGTATTTTGGTTGTGTTGTGTGCAGGTTCCACGTTGTTGCTGATGCCGGTAGTGCGCCCTGCCAATAGTCAACTAGCAACACCTTCATAAGTCACGTCTTTCTCCTACTGGTCGATTAACCTTGGTTCTTACTGAGGGAATACTTGGTACTATGCTCATCGTACCTTGCTCTTGGGGTTCCCCGACGGTGTGCAATCTGCGCTCATCAGGAAGTACGCTTACGTTGGAGGGGTGTAGTGCCACGAAGGCCTACCAATGCCACAAAGGCCTCACCCTATTCTCCGGTGAGCACCACCACGAAGGCCAAGCTCGCGCTCCACTAAGCGTTTGCCTTCAAGGTCGCAACTGGAACTATTACACAAAGAATGGGGTACACATCTACAACCAAATTGGAGACTCCCAAAGCTGTTACAACACAACATCAAGTTATCAAAGAGTAAACAACAACTAGAGTTTCCAAATAAAACACTAGCACAAGGTCCCTCAAGTGAATGAGGGGGGAATTCAAGTTGCTTCGGTGAAGATGTAGATCGGGGTCTTCTCCTTCTATTCTCCAAAGATCAAGAGGTTTGAGTGGTTGAGGGAGGATATCAAGTGATTCTTGTGGCTCAGCTAGAGATGGTGTTCTTGAGAAAAACAAGCAGCTTGAGCTTGAGGATGAGGTGGGTTATTTATACCCCTCCAAGAAATCGAGCCGTTGGTAAAATCTGGGGCCGGATTATCTGGCTTAAGTTGGGGCCGAATTATCCGGCTTGCCCAAATTTCCGGCCTCCACAAAATATCCATCCAATAATCAGGGGACATCTCTGAGAGCAAATCCATTAAGTCCTTAGCCGATTTTTGGGGCCGGATATTTCCAAATAATCCTGCCTAGAATTCTAGGCCTTCTAAATAATCCGGCCAATAATCTAGGAGTGTACTGGGAGCAATTTCCTAAAGTACGAATTTTGGGGGCCGAATTATTGTGAACAATCCGGCTTGGGATTTATCCCCGTATTCCTTTTTCACCATGGATTTGACCCAAATGATTCATAGTTTGGTGAACATGCCACAAATGCCCTGCACCACTCAACACATATTAAACTATCGCTAATGTTATCATCTAACACACAAAATCATAATTTCTTTCAGTCTTTACTTTTGGTTGGATGAAATGAATTCATGAGTTGAGAAGAAAGACGATTAGAAGAGGAGCGCAATGGATAACTCAGTGGGTAGATCTTCTACCTGTCATAGGCCAGACTATCCCCCCGCCCCACCATGGATCCCAAGACAGCACACGGGTATTCCGTGAAGAAAAGTGGGGTCGGACCATCCGAGGTGCGCCCCTTCGCCTGGGCGGTTTTTTTGCACCGGCGCCCTCATTTTCGGTTTAGGGAGGGGGGGTATATAGGTGGTGGTGGGGGGAAGTGGAGATGCTCTAACCAACGAGAAGTCAGAGGAGAGGCGGGACCTGTCTGGCTGACAGGAGGCGGAGACGGAGCACAGAACACTAAAGTCTGTCCAAAAAAAAAAAAAATTGACAAATATTTTGCTTATTTGCACCGCAGCGTCCTCCTTGCGAGCAAACTCTTATCATTTTACACCGTAGATGTATCTCAGCCTGGCTTCCTCCACAGCTACCTGCAATGAATAGAAAGATAGAAAGATAATAAGACATACCCAAATCAATGAACCTGATTCTCAAAAAACATGTAAAAATATTATCATAATATCATACTATGATAACGAGCGCGGCGGCGCGGCAGCAAGGCTTACTAGTATGCCATAATTCAGAGTTGATAAATAAGTTTTACAGGAGAGAGGGTGGCACCAAGTAGCCCTGAACTGTGCTCAAGTTAACATAACAGGACTCCAACGATTAACACGACATTAGGCACCACAAGCTAACTTTTTTTCTCTCTTATTTGAACCATAGCGCCCTCCTTGCAAGCAAACTCTGTCATTTACACCATAGATATATCTCAGCCTAGCTTCCTCTCTAGCCACCTATAATAATAGAAAGATAATAAGACAAACATTCAAATGTCCAGCAGTTTTAGTATGATCAAAGTTTTCGTATTACATCTTCCTTAGAGCCTGTCCATGTGTTAGGACGGCGGCTACCCCCACCAAATGGCAGATATACATCCAAGTGACCACCAGAGTATGCATCAGCCTTGTCGGGGTGCTTTATATCAATACTTCCATTATTTATGCAACCATAGCAGTGGCCTTCGTTGAATAAGATCAAAACAGAGAACATCATATCATGGAGTGAGTGTAAAATCAATTTAAGACAACAATGAATTTGGTTTCTGAATTCGAACAAGAGTGGAACAAGACTGGATGCACAATTTTATCTATTATTGGACAGAAAGGTCCTCCATGTGTTCACTACAAGTACTACACATACTGCATCTAACTGTATTTTAAACTCTATTATGCAAATGACTGCCTGTGCCATGATCATTTTCATTGCCTTCTTGCTGTTGCCACTATTTCCCACAAAATCAATAGTAGAACACTAAAACGTAAAATTATTTTAGAAAACCCAGTCAACACTAATCTATTTTGCAATCTCATGCCTTATGCTGCAAAGGCGCAGACAGTTACGTATCATGTATCAGCAACCAACAAAAAGTAAGCCTAGAACTAAAAGACATCATATTTGGATATGCAAGTTAAGAAACCATATGCAAGTTTTTAGTGAATAGCCCATTATATCTGCCCTCTGTCGATACTTACCATTTTCATTGGATTCAATCTTGCATAAAGTATTTGCCACCAATTCATTGACTCTTTCTTCTTTCACTTCAGCAAAGAAAAGATCCTCAATTCCATCTTTAGTCTTTGTAGTGAAATTGAAATGCTTGTACCACATATTGCCTTCGCCGATTGACTGGAAGTGCAAAATATCCTTGAATTCATATGCATCATCCTAAAAGAGTGGGGCGGGTCAGAATCATTACATGAAAGGAAACAGGACATAAACAATGAGAGAGAGAGAGAGAGAGAGAGAGAGAGAGAGAGAGAGAGAGAGAGATACCCTAAAAAGTTTGTGATCCTCATTATACGTGTCCAGTAAAGCTTGAAGCATTAAACTCTTTTGCTCACGGGTATGCTCCACTACCTGGTTGTCGGAACATCTCCTTGTTCTTCCATCAGGCCAGTAAAGAGCTTTCTTTATAACAATCTCCATCCCAGAATCCCCAGATTGCTCTTTCCACCTACAAGTGTATCATCAGGTTCTGTAAAAAAAAGCTGCACATCTTAATTTTCAGATCCTAATCACCAGTGTTTTGTAACTAAGAAAGCTGCGCTAGATGGGTGTCCCAAAGCTAAAAGCTAAACAATTGTATAAGATACAATTCAGATGATATGGTATACCTAGAATAAGAAGCAGCAGCGTGTATATGTACTTTCGTTAATTTTGAGTTATACTTGCTAATTATGTACAGTTCAAACTGTTGAGTTAACTTTAAGGTGTTCGACACTTCCACGCCGGGACTTGAAGAGAAGACCAAATGTAGGCTACTAGTATTTATGTGATCAACTTGACAGCTTTTATATGGTCTTATCTCATGGAAAATAGCCACGTGCAGATGCAAAGTGTGCAAGCAGGAAGAAACTGATAAGATTAAGACAAAACACGAAAGGAATTGAGAAACTTTACAGTGTTTTATGCTGCTTGTCATCAAGATAGCGCTCGATAGCCTTTTCCACTTCCGGTAAGCTCTTGAACGGCCCACCGAGACGAGGATAAGTGTGGAAAGATCCTGAACGATCGATTCTGACGTAAATACTGAAGTACCAACCAGGAGGTTTTTTGACGTAAATGGTTGGCTTAGGTGGCTGGGTCTCAGTTACAGCCTGCGGGGAGGATGAGGAAGTTGCATTGTCCTTGAATGTTGTAGTGCCGAGCAACTTGCTCAAGTACGAGATAGATGGTTGCGGTTGCGGCTGCGTCCGTGCAGATGGAGGCTCACCCACATGATCTTGGCACCTGAACCAAGTAAATCGATGAGTCTTCTGTTTTATATAGAAAGATTAAGAAAAACAGAGCCTAGCCAGGAGGGTTGAAAGCAGCATCGTTACGGTGAGCACAAGTAATAGCGACATAGATATACATAAGAGCTGAGTGAAGAATCCATATGATCATCATCATCAATGAGAGAAGAAAGGATAATATCGTTTTGTTCATTTGTGTACTGATTGATAGATTTGCTGTTGCAACCATCAGACAAACTCCGCAGCTAGGCAATCAAAAAACTAGATTTTGATGCACGCCCTCTCTGCCAATTAGATGATAAACATGAAACGAAAGATAGAGGGCGTACGGTTCGGGGCGCCGCCGCCGCCGCCAGCGCGAGACCGGCAGGTTGGGCAGTAGCTGCGGGGGCACAACTGCACAAGTCCGCCGCAGCTGGGACAGAACGATCCTCCGAAATTTCTGATCGATGTGTTTTTCTTTCCGAAAATTCGGATCAATGGTAGTACGTAATTAGTACTCTTTGATCCGAATAAAAACCAAGTACTCCTACTAGTATATGAAATTCGCCGGAACTAATACACGTCAGAATATGCAAGGATTTAAAAGGGGCCAGAGAGATAGATGACACTTACAGATCGTGATTGTTCCCCATTGTCATTGCTGCTAGAGCCGGTCGACCTCTACGCATACTAGTCGACGAGATGAAGATTAAGAGGCTAGCTTCACGATTTATCGTCCCCAATCGTATGAATAGCAGTACTGGACACCAAATCAAACCGACCCAAACATCTTCTCCCTTTCTTAAAAGAAACTCCGAATCAAAACAATTGTGTTGGAAACTAAGCAGTTTTGCGTCGAACCAGTTGTTCTTTTTTACAGCTCCCTGAACCCAGTGAGATCAACAACGCATACAAGTTTGAGATCGTACCTTGCCGTTCTGGAGAGAGAAGTCCATATTACATCCCTAGATTTGTCCTAAAGTTCACTTCACAACCCCTATCTCTGATTTGGTTCTGATTGCACCCCTAAACAGTAAAAACCGTTCAAAATTGCCCCTTCCACTGTTTTGATCTGGGTTTTTTTCCACCTCAACTTTTTTTTCGTAGGTACAGGTTAAAAATACCACTTAAATGTATTTGTGTACTATACATCCCTTGTACATGCTTAGGCAAAAATAGCGATCGGCTTCGCTTCCTCTTTTGTCTGTTCATGCGAGAAAGGCCTGCAGATTGACGTCATCTCCATCGTCGGCAAGGTAGATCAGGGACGGCTGCTGCCGAGGCCACCACCCGTCCCTGATCTTCCCGTGCACATGCCGCCGCAACCCTTAATCAGGCCAGCGGTGGTTGCCCGCCATGCTGCCACCGCTAGGACAGGGAGTGAAGGAACAAACCATGCATACAGTTAATTACACAACTCATACAATTAAATAAATAAATATTTAAAGTTTAGTGGATCGAAGGACTACATGCACGTATATGTCTTCCTTTTTTCCTCCTACCACGCGAGTATGTGTATAGCGACGGATGAATGGATAGCTTTTACAGACAATGGAGACGACCTAGGCAGAGGTACCACGGCGGGCTGGCATGGGCACGGTGGCGGCAGGCTAGGCTGGATATTGACGTCGGGTCACAGGGCAGGAGCTAACACGATCTTTACTATTAAGCCCCAATGCGACCGTGGTAAGTCGTGGCATTTATTCGTTTTAGCCCCTCGAAAATATTTCTTTACTATTAAGCCGCAATGCGACCGTGGTAAGTCGTGGCATTTATTCATTTTAGCCCCTCGAAAAATAGAGTAATAAACCGGCAGTCCTAACAACTCGGCACAATTTCATTTTAGCCCCTCAACCCTATCCCCTGGTGGGTAGGTGGCGGTGGAGATCGGATATGGTCGTCGTCGGCCGAGAAGCAGCGTTCGACGTGTACGCGTGGCTAGGAGGCAGACGAAGACACATCAACATGATCTGAAAAAGAGCATTTGCAAGAATATGTATATATATTTTGTCTGACGTTGACGTGATAGAAAAAAAAACCGGTTTAAAACCAAGTTAACACGGTGGAAGGGGTAATTTTGAACAGTTTTTTGACTTTAGGGGTGAATCTGAACCAACTTTGAGATGAGGGTTGTAAACCAAACTTTAGGACAAGTTTAAGCGGTAACATGGACTTCTCTCTTCTCGAGATCACCAAATGCGGCCAACTACATCGATAAACCTTGGGTGGCTGTTGCATGCGTTTCTTTCATCAGCTCACTCGTCTGACCTTACAACTTGTCAGTTTAGACATTACACATGTTGAATTCACACGGGCAAGCGATTTGATAAACCTCGGCCATTACAAATTAACACTCATCTCAAGCTTCCACTTGCAAATCTGCGCCCATATTTACAAGTTTCACCAGGCATTCATCCTATCTTGAATCATCTCATTAGAATCATTCATGTCAGTAACGTGGACATACCTACCAGAAACAGAGCTCCCAACAAACAACTACCAGACCTCAAGAAAAAGGTAATTATTTCCTGTTTCCGACGTCTTGCAACCTGCAGCCCGATGATGTAGCAGACGGTCATCCACTCATCCCTAATAGAAGAACTAAACTCCCCTCACGGGAAAATATCTAGTGATACCACACCTCACATGATACCATGATACCACTTCATAAAATTTAAATTGTAAGTGTCAAAAAATTTTAAAACAAAAATTTGTGGCTGTTGACAAGATGTGTGTTTACATTCTTTAGATTTTCCAAAGCCAAATTTAAAATACACCAAGAGAAACAAAAAAGACAACCAAATCCAAGGATTCCAAACAGAGGGTGCCCATATGAATCAAGGACAAGGGGAAACTAGTTATGCTCGTTACTCCATTATCCAGGTATCTTCTCCTATCTTGTTTAATTCATCGATGTTATTTCTACAGCCTATTCTCCTGAAACTTGCTTCTAAAGAATGTCTCATCAAGAATTTGTTCATAATATATACTGATACTTAAACTATCAACATAAGGAAAAATAAGAACAAGAACTAGGAATGATTAAACTAGATTTCTGAAGTACAAGTGGACTGCAGATGGCCGAGCATAACAAGATGAAGCCCCTGATAGAAGTGGCGATTATTGAATTATGCAGCAGCCTTGTTGTCCAGAAAGATGGTGATCACGGACTTGGGCTGGTGTCGATAGTCATCGAGGCCACCGGCAACCACTTTCTTCAATTCTAGCAGACATCTCTCTTCAATTCTGTTTTGCGTCTATGCAACTCTAAAACGTATGAAATGCCAAAAGCCACCTCCCTGTGGGTTTATAGTGTTGTGGGGCATAGCTCTACTCATCCTGGTTCAGATCACAGTGTTCAACAAAATAATGTCTGAAGTAAGTACTTGTTCATAATACTCCATGCCTAACAGGAGTACCACCATTCCACCACATTGAAACAACTCCATGCCTAACAGGAAAATGACCAATTATGGTTCCTGCACCCTTGTGCGCCCCCGCGTACAAGTTTAGCAGGATGGCAAACATCCTACTGAGCCGCAGTGCTTCAGGGACCGTGTCGAAGAGCTGCCTCATTAGCTTGACCTTATTCATGCCCCAGAGAATGTCGTGCATCTCGGTGTATGTCCTCATGCGGACCCGGCTGGCGGCCACCCAGCTGAAGAACGCCATAGCCGCCTGCCAGTTGGGCCTCTCCTTCTGGAGCACTTTGAGAGTGACATCCTCATCCATCTCACTGGAAAACTGACACAGATCCTTGCCGAGGTCCGTGCTGGCTTCACACGACTTGAGGATTCTCAGAACTTCGCTGGTGCTGACATCCCGGGATTCCTCTGGAGTGCTGGTATGGCAGCAGTCTCGGTGATCCGAGAACACATCTTCTTCGAAGAAGGTTTGGGTGGAACCGTCCAAGCGAGGCTGCTCCAAGAAACATCTCGAATTCATTCGGTCGAACATTTGGCGTGCGCGTAGCAAGAACGCCGAGCCGAACGACCTACGAACTGCACACGAACAATGTCCAAGTTACGATGTGAGGTGCAAACTGACACAGCGACGAGAAGAGGTGGAACCGGAGATGCCTGGTTTTTTGGTCCTGAAGGCGGCGGCGAACACGGTACGCCGGCGGCATCGTGCCGCCGGGGCTGGCGACGATGCAGAGCCGACCAAGAGCGCACGCTGGATCGAAACCCAGCAGCGGACACGCTGTCAAAAAATACGCCTACACCTTGCTCCAACGAGGCAATGCATAGCCGTCCGCGGGACGCAGCGTTATTTACGCCCATAATGCGTCGTGGCAGACGACTTCACGCACGTGTCAAGTGACTGTTCGCATTTTCAACTGGCCTGCCTGACAGCGAGCCATAGGACTGTATCGAGCGCATCGCTTACGCGGCCGAACGGCGACGGTTATCGCTTCCGCGTTTGCGCTGCATCCTTCGCCATCAATGTCGCGACAGCCTCTTCTGCATGCGCACTAGCGGGCTGCGGTTGGCTTCTGCGCCACCATCAATGGTATCATGTCCCGCGCGCGCTCGGCTTAAAAGTCGACTGGCATCGTCCCTGCCATGCCCACACCACCGACACCTCCACTCTCATCCCTCACCGCCGCGCGCCACCGCATAATCATGCATAATCATGGGAAAGAAGAAGCACGACTCCGAGGCATCCGGTAGCGGCACCAAGAAGGCGGAGCGGACAAACGGGGTGCCGCTGCCCGTCGAGGTGGCACGACTAATGCACAAGACCTGGACGCCGTGCGACGGTTGGCGGGACATGAACCTGCCTGGCGACGGCTGGCGGCTCAGCCACCTCTGGGTGCATGTCCTGCCCGTGCCTCTGGGCGAGCCAGACAGGAGTGCCGAGATCCGACGCAGGCGGCTGATACGTCTCAAACGTATCTATAATTTCTTATGTTTCATACTACTTTTATGATGATACTCACATGTTTTATACACATTATATGTCATTATTATGCATTTTCCGACACTAACCTATTGATGAGATGCCGAAGAGCCAGTTGCTGTTTTCTGCTGTTTTTGGTTTCAGAAATCCTAGTAAGGAAATATTCTCGGAATTGGACGAAATAAACGCCCAGGGTCCTATTTTTGCACGAAGCTTCCAGAAGACCGGAGAGTAAACAAAGTGGATGCTGATACGTCTCCGACGTATCGATAATTTCTTATGTTCCATGCCACATTATTGATGATATCTACATGTTTTATGCACACTTTATGTCATATTCGTGCATTTTCTGGAACTAACCTATTAACAAGATGCCGAAGAGCCGGTTGTTGTTTTCTCGTTGTTTTTGGTTTCAGAAATCCTAGTAACGAAATATTCTCGGAATTGGACGAAATCAACGCCCGGGGTCCTATTTTGCCACGAAGCTTCCGGAAGACCGAGGGAGAGTCGAAGTGGGGCCACGAGGTGGCGACACACCAGGGCGGCGCGGCCCGGGCCCCGGCCGCGCCGGCCTGTGGTGTGGGCCCCTCGTGACGCCCCTTTACCTGCTCTTCCGCCTACAAATAGCCTCCGTCGCGAAACCCCCGGTACCGAGAGCCACGATACGGAAAACCTTCATCGAGACGCCGCCGCCGCCAATCCCATCTCGGGGATTACGGAGATCTCCTCCGGCACCCTGCCGGAGAGGGGATTCATCTCCCGGAGGACTCTTCACCGCCATGGTCGCCTCCGGAGTGATGAGTGAGTAGTTCACCCCCGGACTATGGGTCCATAGCGTAGCTAGATGGTTGTCTTCTCCTCGTTGTGCTTCATTGTTGGATCTTGTGAGCTGCCTAACATGATCAAGACCATCTATCTGTAATACTATATGTTGTGTTTGTCGGGATCCGATGGATAGAGAATACTATGTTATGTTAATTATCAAGTTATTACCTATGTGTTGTTTAAGATCTTGCATGCTCTCCGTTATTAGTAGAGGCTCTGGCCAAGTTTTCGCTATTAACTCCAAGAGGGAGTATTTATGCTCGATAGTGGGTTCATGTCTCCGTGAATGCGGGGAGTGATAGAAACCCCTAAGGTTATGGATGTGCTCGTTGCCACTAGGGATAAAACATTGATGCTATGTCCGAGGATGTAGTTATTGATTACATTACGCACCATACTTAATGCAATTGTCCGTTGTTTTGCAACTTAATACCGGAAGGGGTTCGGATGATAACCTCGAAGGTGGACTTTTTAGGCATAGATGCATGCTCGGATAGCGGTCTATGTACTTTGTCGTAATGCCCAATTAAATCTCACTATATTTATCATGACATGTATGTGCATTGTTATGCCCTCTCTATTTGTCAATTGCCCGACCGTAATTTGTTCACCCAACATGCTTTTATCTTATGGGAGAGACACCTCTAGTGAACTGTGGACCCCGGTCCTATTCTTTACATCGCATACAATCTACTGCAATACTTGTTTTACTGTTTTCTGCAAACAATCATCTTCCACACAATACGGTTAATCCTTTGTTATAGCAAGCAGGTGAGATTGACAACCTCGCTGTTTCGTTGGGGCAAAGTACTTTGGTTGTGTTGTGCAGGTTCCACGTTGGCGCCGGAATCTCTGGTGTTGCGCCGCACTACATCCCGCCGCCATCAACCTTCAACGTGCTTCTTGGCTCCTCCTGGTTCGATAAACCTTGGTTTCTTTCTGAGGGAAAACTTGCTGATGTGCGCATCATACCTTCCTCTTGGGGTTCCCAACGAACGTGTGAGTTACACGCCATCAGGCCACGAGGCGACGACACGCCAGGGCGGCGCGGCCTGGGCCTTGGCCGCGCCGGCCTGTTGTGTGGGGCCCTCATGTGGCCCCCTGACCTGCCCTTCCGCCTACTTAAAGTCTTCGTCGCGAAACCCCCAGTACCGAGAGCCACGATACGGAAAACCTTCCAGAGACGCCGCCACCGCCAATCCCATCTCGGGGGATTCAGGAGATCGCCTCCGGCACCCTTCCGGAGAGGGGAATCATCTCCCGGAGGTCTCTTCATCGCCATGATCGCCTCCGGATCGATGTGTGAGTAGTTCACCCCTGGACTATGTGTCCATAGCAGTAGCTAGATGGTTGTCTTCTCCTCATTGTGCTATCATGTTAGATCTTGTGAGCTGCCTATCATGATCAAGATCATCTATTTGTAATCCTTCATGTTGTGTTTGTTGGGATCCGATGAATATTGAATACTATGTCAAGTTGATTATCAATCTATCATATATGTTATTTATGTTCTTGCATGCTCTCCGTTGCTAGTAGAGGCTCTGGCCAAGTTGATACTTGTTACTTGCATTTGCTTTACTTATTTCATCATATTTCCTTTTAATTTTACCACGAAAGACATACCGGTAGGACGTGGGTCTATAGTTGGGAGAAACAATATAGAAGAATTTTTCAACCATGTTAGTACCGTTGAAGATTTTGAAGATAGATACTTGGTAGAACTTGCTCCTACTTATGAAATTGCTGCTGCTGCTTTAGTTCGCATGTTGGAAACTAAATTTGTTAATCTCAATCCTATAATCCAACACATGTTTCTTACACTTGGTGATATGGAAGAAGGGGAAAAGAAAGATTTTGTTTTAGAAACCCTTCTTAGAGAATTTGGTGGTTTAGCAAGAGAGGCTAGAAAGGTCTTTAGTAAATATAAGATGCTTGGTTCTTATACTAATTTTGCTAGTATCCTTGAAAAGATGGACATGGAGAGAGTAAGGTACACTAATAATATTAATGATGGTGGGGAGATCAAAGCGCCGATACCATGTAAGCTCCTAGCAATGAATGAAGCGCTTGAAAATAACTATGCTTGGTTTGTTCCTGAAAATTTGTTTGATGAGAGTAGCAAGCCCAAGACTAATGAAAAGGGAGTCGCTGAAACTTATGTATCCAATATACTATGCATGGTTGAGAAAACTCCAAACCCCGCTGAAGATTCATCATCTCTCGATAATACTTGATTTACACTTTCTGCGCCTAGCCGAAAGGCGTTAAAGAAAAGCGCTTATGGGAGACAACCCATGTTTTTACTACAGTATTTTTGTTTTATATTTGAGTCTTGGAAGTTGTTTACTACTGTAGAAACCTCTCCTTATCTTAGTTTTATGTTTTGTTGTGCCAAGTAAAGTCTTTGATAGTAAAGTGAATACTAGATTTGGATTACTGCGCAGAAACAGATTTCTTTGCTGTCACGAATCTGGGTCTAATTCTCTGTAGGTAACTCACAAAATTATGCCAATTTACGTGAGTGATCCTCAGATATGTACGCAACTTTCATTCAATTTGGGCATTTTCATTTGAGAAAGTCTGGTGCCTCAATAAAATCCATCTTTACGGACTGTTCTGTTTTGACAGATTCTGCCTTTTATTTCGCATTGCCTCTTTTGCTATGTTGGATGAATTTCTTTGATCCATTAATGTCCAGTAGCTTTATGCAATGTCCAGAAGTGTTAAGAATGATTGTGTCACCTCTGAACATGTTAATTTTTATTGTCCACTAACCCTCTAATGAGTTGTTTTGAGTTTGGTGTGGAGGAAGTTTTCAAGGATCAAGAGAGGAGTATGATACAATATGATCAAATAAAAGTGAAAGCTCTAAGCTTGGGGATGCCCCGGTGGTTCACCCCTGCATATTTTAAGAAGACTCAAGCGTCTAAGCTTGGGGATGCCCAAGGCATCCCCTTCTTCATCGACAACATTATCAGGTTCCTCCCCTGAAACTATATTTTTATTCCGTCACATCTTATGTGCTTTGCTTGGAGCGTCTGTTTGTTTTTATTTTTGTTTTGTTTGAATAAAATGGATCCTAGCATTCACTGTATGGGAGAGAGACACGCTCCGCTGTTGCATATGGACAAATATGTCCTTAGGCTTTACTCATAGTATTCATGGCGAAGTTTCTTCTTCGTTAAATTGTTATATGGTTGGAATTGGAAAATGCTACATGTAGTAATTCTAAAATGTCTTGAATAATTTGATACTTGGCAATTGTTGTGCTCATGTTTAAGCTCTTGCATCATATACTTTGCACCCATTAATGAAGAAACACCTAGAGCTTGCTAATTTGGTTTGCATATTTGGTCTCTCTAAAGTCTAGATAATTTCTAGTATTGAGTTTTGAACAACAAGGAAGACGGTGTAGAGTCTTATAATGTTTACAATATGTCTTTTATGTGAGTTTTTCTGCACCGTTCATCCTTGTGCTTGTTTCAAATAACCTTGCTAGCCTAAACCTTGTATCGAGAGGGATTACTTCTCATGCATCCAAAATCCTTGAGCCAACCACTATGCCATTTGTGTCCACCATACCTACCTACTACATGGTATTTCTCCGCCATTCCAAAGTAAATTGCTTGAGTGCTACCTTTAAAATTTCCATCATTCGCCTTTGCAATATATAGCTCATGGGACAAATAGCTTAAAAACTATTGTGGTATTGAATATGTACTTATGCACTTTATCTCTTATTAAGTTGCTTGTTGTGCGGTAACCATGTTTCTGGGAACGCCATCAACTATTCTTTGTTGAATATCATGTGAGTTGCTATGCATGTCCGTCTTGTTTGAAGTAAGAGAGATCTACCACCTTAATGGTTGGAGCATGCATATTTTTAGAGAAGAACATTGGACCGCTAACTAAAGCCATGATTCATGGTGGAAGTTTCAGTTTTGGACATATATCCTCAATCTCATATGAGAATAATAATTGTTGCCACATGCTTATGCATTAAAGAGGAGTCCATTATCTGTTGTCCATGTTGTCCCGGTATGGATGTCTAAGTTGAGAATAATCAAAAGCGAGAAATCCAAAATGCGAGCTTTCTCCTTAGACCTTTGTACAGGCGGCATGGAGGTACCCAATTATGACACTTGGTTAAAACATGTGTATTGCGATGATCCGGTAGTCCAAGCTAATTAGGACAAGGTGCGGGCACTATTAGTATACTATGCATGAGGCTTGCAACTTGTAAGATATGATTTACATAACTCATATGCTTTATTACTACCGTTGACAAAATTGTTTCATGTTTTCAAAATAAAAGCTCTAGCACAAATATAGCAATCGATGCTTTCCTCTTTGAAGGACCTTTCTTTTACTTTTATGTTGAGTCAGTTCACCTATTTCTCTCCACCTCAAGAAGCAAACACTTGTGTGAACTGTGCATTGATTCCTACATACTTGCATATTGCATTTGTTATATTACTCTATGTTGACAATTATCCATGAGATATACATGTTATAAGTTGAAAGCAACCGCTGAAACTTAATCTTCCTTTGTGTTGTTTCAATACCTTTACTTTGATTTATTGCTTTATGAGTTAACTCTTATGCAAGACTTATTGATGCTTGTCTTAAAGTACTATTCATGAAAAGTCTTTGCTTTATGATTCACTTGTTTACTCATGTCATTACCATTGTTTTGATCGCTGCATTCATTACATATGTTTACAAATAGTATGATCAAGGTTATGATGGCATGTCACTTCAGAAATTATCTTTGTTATCGTTTTACCTCGCTCGGGACGAGCAGAACTAAGCTTAGGGATGCCGATACGTCTCCGACGTATCGATAATTTCTTATGTTCCATGCCACATTATTGATGATATCTACATGTTTTATGCACACTTCATGTCATATTCGTGCATTTTCCGGAACTAACCTATTAACAAGATGCCGAAGAGCCAGCTTGTTGTTTTCTCGCTGTTTTTGGTTTCGAAATCCTAGTAACGAAATATTCTCGGAATTGGACGAAATCAACGCCCGGGGTCCTATTTTGCCACGAAGCTTCCGAAGACCGAGGGAGAGTCGAAGTGGGGCCACGAGGGGCGACACACCGTGGCGGCGCGGCCCAGGCCCCGGCCGCGCCGGCCTGTGGTGTGGGCCCCTCGTGACGCCCCCTTACCTGCCCTTCCGCCTACAAATAGCCTCCGTCGCGAAACCCCCGATACCGAGAGCCACGATACGGAAAACCTCACCGAGACGCCGCCGCCGCCAATCCCATCTCGGGGATTCCGGAGATCTCCTCCGGCACCCCGCCGGAGAGGGGATTCATCTCCCGGAGGACTCTTCACCGCCATGGTCGCCTCCGGAGTGATGAGTGAGTAGTTCACCCCTGGACTATGGGTCCATAGCAGTAGCTAGATGGTTGTCTTCTCCTCGTTGTGCTTCATTGTTGGATCTTGTGAGCTGCCTAACATGATCAAGATCATCTATCCGTAATACTATATGTTGTGTTTGTCGGGATCCGATGGATAGAGAATACTATGTTATGTTAATTATCAAGTTATTACCTATGTGTTGTTTAAGATCTTGCATGCTCTCCGTTATTAGTAGAGGCTCTGGCCAAGTTTTCGCTATTAACTCCAAGAGGGAGTATTTATGCTCGATAGTGGGTTCATGTCTCCGTGAATGCGGGGAGTGACAGAAACCCCTAAGGTTATGGATGTGCTATTGCCACTAGGGATAAAACATTGATGCTATGTCCGAGGATGTAGTTATTGATTACATTACGCACCATACTTAATGCAATTGTCTGTTGTTTTGCAACTTAATACTGGAAGGGGTTCGGATGATAACCCGAAGGTGGACTTTTTAGGCATAGATGCATGCTCGGATAGCGGTCTATGTACTTTGTCGTAATGCCCAATTAAATCTCACTATATTTATCATGACATGTATGTGCATTGTTATGCCCTCTCTATTTGTCAATTGCCCGACTGTAATTTGTTCACCCAACATGCTTTTATCTTATGGGAGAGAGACCTCTAGTGAACTGTGGACCCCGGTCCTATTCTTTACATCGCATACAATCTACTGCAATACTTGTTTTACTGTTTTCTGCAAACAATCATTGTAACATCCCAACCTTGTGTTTATAAATAAATGAGTGTTCATGAGCATTGCATGCATGTAGTTTGAATTTGAACAAATTTGCATCTCCATTTTCACTATGCAAATCCTTCTCTATTTCTTTCTTGACTCAAATTCTCTCAAGTTTTGAACATTAGGCCACATGGAAATGTTGTTATTCAATAATGCCATGTGTGTTTAATATCCTCTCTGCAAAATTTGAGTTCAAACAAAATTCAAAACAGATTTGAAATGGGATTTTGAAAAGAGAAACAAAAATCAGAAAAAGAGAAAGAAGAAAAAAAAAATAGGGGAGAACCCTCTCTCCCTCTCCCTGGGCGCAGCCCACTTCCCTTCCCCTCTTTTTCTCCCTGGCCGAAGCCCAACACGGCCCAGCAGCAGCCCACGCAGCCCAGAAAATCCCCCAGGGGGGTATTGGCAAAAATGCCATCGTCCCCGCCGATCCAAGCTCCTGCCTGGCACGCGCGCGGCCGCCCGATGGCGTCGGCGGCCAGGATGGACGCCGCCGCCCGCCGGCGACTATTTAAGTCGCTCCGCCGCCGCGCCCTGGAGCCCTAGCCCCGCGTTTCCCCCTCTCCCGCGCTCTCCCGAGCCCCACGCAACCCTAACCCTAGCCTACTGCCGACGGTCGGCCGCCGTCGATTCACCGCCGGTGAGGCCCCCCGGCCATCGGCGACCTCTCCATCCCGCTCGTGGTGAGCTCCTCTCCCTCCTGGTGCCCTCGCCTCGCCCCCTAACCCTCTCCATCGCCGCCGCGCCGCAGCTACTGCCCCGGCCTCCGCCGCTCGTCGCCGGTGGCCTAGCTCCGGCGACCAATAACGGGAGGCGCCGCCACCAAACGCCTCAGCGCGTTGAGGCGCTTCGTTTCCCCCTCACGCGCGCCCCAGGAGCCCTCCCAATCGCCGGATTGCATCCCGGCCGAGCTCAATTGTGAGCTCATGGCCATGATGACGTCAGCCTGACGTCACCATGACGCCATATTTACTTTTTCCTATTTTCTGTAATTCATTTTTCTATTTCTGTATTCTTTAAATAGAAAATAATATGACATGTGGGTCCCCTGGTCAGAATTTTAATAATTTCATAAATATTTTAGAAAAGAATAAAATTATGACATGTGGGTCCAACTTTTATTATTTTTATTTAATTTTCAGAAATTGTTTTAAAATGAGTTAAACTTTGGAAATTCATAAGTAATTCATTTTAAATCAGAAAAATATGAAATTATATATCAAAATGATCAGAAAAACAAATCCTAATTGTTTATCCATGTTTCATACATCTTTGAACAAATTAAATATGAGCCTTAGTAGAAACCCTAATTTGACCCCTCTCATATGTCGGGGTTCGAAGCCGAACCCCTTTAATTTCCATCGATGCACCTAGGGTTACCCAAACCCCTTTAATATGACATGTCATCATATGGTATGTGCATTGAATTGTACCCTGTCTTGATTGTGCTCTTCCTTTCTGGTATTTGGTTCTTCCCGATAGGGACCGAACGCGAGCCTGAGATCAACGCCACCGAAGAGCAGCACCAGAACAACGAGGGACAAGGCAAGCCCTAACCTGGTTCATATATGGTTTCGAAATGCTTTTACTTCTGGTTCTTACATATTGCATCCGCTTCAAATATGTTTTATCGGCAGTTGTAGTTATCCTATGTGTGCATATTCCATCCTTGTAGCCCAAAGTTCCTGATCCACCGCTCCCAGCAAAACTAGGTTGAGCTTTGTTGGCATCGCTAGAGCCGTATATATGTTATGCTTAGCCATGCTTAGCTGTTGAAGTCTGGTCCATCCGGTTGATGAATCAGAGCTACGAATGAACCTAGTTTGACAGGATGACGTGGTAAGATCAGTGATGATGTTAATAAACATGTTAAAGGCTTGGATGGGCCGCCACATGGGGATGTGGTGATTTGACTCGTTCTCGCCGATACTAGGACCTGAGTTCTCGCCTTCGGAACCAAGACTGAGCGTACAGCCACACGGGGCCCATGGGAACCCCTTGGCCCGAACTTACCTAGCTTACCCATGAGTCAATTAGTTTGCGAGTTCCATTTGCCATACGCATGGGGAAAGGTGGAAAAGGTTTTCAAAGTGCATCATACAGGGCGTGGCCGGGGTGAAGGATGCCGTAGGCATTGAACCGGATCCCCGCACACAATGACCGGGACCGCCTCGGAGCATGGCTACCTACGATGACGGAGCTCCCGGCTTAGTTTGACTCATGGAATAGGCGAAGTAAGGGAAAGGTTTTGGTCGACCACCCTCCGCCAGGCACACCAAGGAAGTGTGTTAATCTAGTGGCACTAAGAGTCGGCTCGGCGCGTGTGGGTAAAGTTGTACACCCCTGCAGGTAAATCTTTTCGAAAAGCCGTGTCCACGGTTATGGACGACTTGGTGATGGATTCTGTGATCATAGACAACTTGAACTTAATCGTAAAACTTGATGTCAATGTGTGATAAGGATCCCCTCTCAGGGTGTCGAGGGGGTGATCCTAGGTGATAGGTTCAGGTAATGATTAAGATTCGGTGGATTCAACATGATGATCTTAGAGCTAGAGTTGATATCGCTCCCTTACCTCTTTTTAAAATGATCTGAATAGACGAGCTTCTGCTCCCTCCTGTTTACAAAGGAAAACTGGCTTTCCGCAAAATAAGCTCCACATAAAGCCTCGCATACCCGCTTTGCTAACAGGTTGTACTAAGTCTTGCTGAGTCCCTGTACTCAGCCTTGCATGCTTTGTTTCAGACGAAGTTCTTCCAACAGATGGTGGCTTCTACCTTGACGTCGACGAGTAGTTTGGAGTTCCTCAGGCGGCAGCCTGAGACTTATGGGCTGGGACGTCGCCTTATGTTATGGCCTCTTAGGCCCTTCGCAGTCTTGTTATCTAGATAACATAATTTGCTTTCCGTTGCTTGTTGAATTGTGGTCAGTGACCTCTGCGTGTAATAAATTTGGATCTTAACTCGCTAAGAGTTGTAATATATTTGCTTTCAGCCGTAGAGTCACCGTTGTGTTACCGATTCTCACCCCGTAGGCCCTAGAGATCTAGGTTAGGCTTATGCCGGATGTGATATCCGGGTTTGTCTAGCCCCGACCTCCGGGTGCCGACAGTGTTTTGGTATCGGAGCAGGACCGCCTATAGGAAACCCTTTCTACTGGTCGATGTTGAGTCTAGTACTTGTGAAAACTATTTGAAAGTTAAAGGTATTTGCAAAAACATCTGAATAGGATTCTTTTTACTCCTTATCTGGTGTCACTCTAATGCTGAGTCATCTTACCTTGTTTTGATTGAAAAAGGTTTTACCTCTACCCTGATACTTCCAAATTTATAGGATCTACGGGTTTGGGTTGTTTTCTCTAAAAAGTACTCCGTACTTGGTTGCTTAACTCAGTGTTTCTAAAGTTACATCAGTTGATCTGAAATCTTGTTCCTTCCATTCAGTGAATGTTATCATTCCGTTGAATTCTTTCCAAGGAATCTGTTTCTCATGGTCTTTGTCTTTCTCTTCAGGATGGCTGGTCGTGGTCGTGGTCGTAACCGACGTGGACAAAACAATGCTGAACCGGAATTGCCGCCACCTCCCACAATGGCGCAGGTTCTTAACAACATTGAGACCAACCGCCTGAGGAATGAACAACTCCTGGAGCGTGTAGCTCAAAACACAGAGCGTCGTCCCGACAACCGTGTCACACTTGGGGACTTCATCCGTGCACCGCCTCCCTGTCTTCACCCACCCCAAGGAGCCTCTTGATGCTGATGATTGGCTTCGCACCATCGAACGCAAGTTCAATGCTCTTCATGTTCCACCAGGTGAACGCGTGAACTTCGCCACCTACCAGTTAGAAGGTGCCGCTGGTTCTTGGTGGGAAGGTTTTCTGGCTCTTCAAGCGCCAGGACATGATGTTACCTGGGAGGAGTTTGTCACAGCTTTCCGTGCAGCCTATATCCCCAAGACTGTCATGGACATCAAAAGGAGGGAATTCCTGGACTTCAGTCAAGGGAAGCTGGATGTGGAGACATATGGACGTGAGTTCACTCAGTTGTCTCGCTATGCACCCCGTGATGTGGTTGATGATGCTGACAAGCAAGATCTGTTCCGCAAGGGACTTAATCCTGAGCTTCGCTATGAGATGCTTCCTTTCACCTTCGAGTCATTCCAAGACCTCGCATAACCGTGCTCTTCCGATGGAGAACGGAAGAAAGGAAATGGAAAAATCCAAGAAGCGTGAAGAAGGTGATTCTCGTGCGTCTTCCTCTCACAACAAGAAGCGCCGAGTCTGGATTCCTTACAGTGCTGTACCTCGTGCTCCCTATGCACCAAGGTCTTCTGGCAATAACTCTAAGCCACCCTCTGGTGGTTCAAGCTATCGTCCTGCCATGGGTACTGTTCCTAGTGGTGCCTGCTACTCTTGTGGTCAGCCTGGCCACTACTCAAAGGAGTGCCCTCAGAAGTCTGCTGGTCGTGGATATTCTCAGCCCAAGAAGGATGACAAATATCCCGCCTCGGTCGTGCTCGGTCCGACCCATGTCTCTCGCCGATGAGGCTGAAGAGGATCCAAGCGTCCTAATGGGTACGCTCTATATAAACTCAATCCTAGCTACGCTTCGTTTGATTCCGGAGCATCGCATACATTCATATCTCAAGAGTTTGCACAAAAGCATGATATACCCTTCGAGACAATGCCCTCCCCTCTAGAGATCACAACTCCCGGGTCTCGTTGGCAAACCATCCGGATTACCCGTGAGGTTATAATCAGCATAGGGCATCCGTTGTTCCCCACCTCTCTCATTGCCCTCAAGTCCACCGACATTGATGTCATCTTGGGCATGGATTGGCTAGTAAAGCATAAGGCTGTCATTGATTGTTCAGCCAGGTCTATTGTCCCGACCGATCTTTCCGGCAAAAGCAGTCTATACTCGGGCTCCATCCGCAATACCTCCGTCGGCAAGGTTTACCCCCGAAGCCGAGTTGTATGCCGTTGAAGCCCTTCCTAAACCAGAAATCTCTCGATGTCCGGGTGGTCCGTGACTTTCCGCATGTCTTCCCCGAAGAGTTACCCGGCATGCCACCCGATCGAAGTGTGGACTTTGTCATTGAGTTGGTTCCTGAATCGCTTCGTTTCCCGGAGACCATATCGTATGCCTCCGGAAGAGCTGGTTGAACTGAAGAAGCAGCTAGAGGAGTTGGAAGAGAAGAAGTTCATACAACCCAGTACTTCTTCCTGGGGTTGCCCTGCCCTCTTTGTCAAGAAGAGAGATACCAACGTTCCGCGGCCGGTTATTGATTACCGTCCGCTCAACGCAGATGACTATCAAAAACAAATACCCTCTTCCTATAATCAATGATCTTTTTGATCGCTTGTCCGGTGCCACAGTCTTCTCCAAGATGGATTTGAGATCGGGGTACCATCAAATCAAAATCCGAAAAGAGGACATTCCAAAGACAACGTTCACAACTCGTTATGGTCTTTACGAGTACACTCGTCATGTCCTTTGGCCTCACAAATGCTCCAGCCACTTTTATGCGGCTCATGAACTCTGTTTTCATGGAGTATCTTGACAAGTTCGTCGTGGTCTACATCGACGATATTCTGATCTACTCCAAAACCGAAGATGAACATGATGAACATCTACGTCTGGTGCTAACCAAACTTCGTGAGCATCGTCTCTACGCCAAGTTTTCCAAATGTGAGTTCTGGTTAAAAGAGCTCATATTCCTTGGTCATGTTATCTCTGAAAAAGGTGTTGCAGTCATTCCAGATAAAGTTCAAGCCGTTCTTGACTCGGAAGACACCTAAGTCAGCCTAAGGAGATTAGAAGTTTTCTCGGTCCGGCGGGTTATTACCGCCGATTCATTGAAAATTTCTCCAAGATTGCCAAGCCAATGACCGATCTTCTCAAGAAAGACAAGAAGTTCGAATGGTCGAAAAGGCTGAAGAAAGTTTCCAGTGTTTTGAAAACCAAGCCGACTATCGCTTCTCGTACTCGTCCTTCCGACACAAGCAAAGACTTCGTTGTCTATTGCGATGCCTCTCTCCAAGGGCTCGGATGTGTGTTGATGCAAGATGGCCATGTGGTGGCCTATGCCTCTCGACAGCTTGAAACCACATGAGCTCAATTATCCTATTCATGATCTCGAGCTTGCAGCCGTGATCCATGCTCTCAAGCAATGGCGACCTTACCTTTATGGTAATCGTTGCGAGTTGTACTCGATCATCAAAGTCTGAAGTATCTTTTCACCCAACCGGATCTGAATAACAGCATGCAGAAGATGGTTGGAAGTCATAAAAGATTATGACTTGGGTCTCAACTATAAACCCGGCAAAGCCAATGTCGTTGCCGATGCGCTAAGTCGGAAGTCCTATTGCAACAATCTGATGGTTAAGCAAGCGCAACCTTCTCTTTATGAGGAACTTGCAAAACTCAACCTTGAGATTGTTCCTAGTGGATTCCTTGCTAATCTAGAGGTGAAGCCCTCTCTTGAAGACCAGATCAATAAGGCTCAGAAGCAAGATTCTGGCATTACCGAGATCAAGAAGAACATTGCTAGCGGAGTTGCTAAATGTTTCTCCATCGATGATCAAGGTACCGTTTATTTCGGTAAGCGTCTAGTCGTGCCTGATAAATCAGGATCTCAAAGAGCTAATCCTTAAAGAAGCTCATGAATCACCCTCTCCATCCATCCCGGTAGTACCAAGATGTATCGGGATCTCCGTCAAAGATTCTCGGTGGTCCGGGATGAAACAAGATATCGCTAAGTTTGTTGCCGAATGCGACGTTTGTCGTCGAGTAAAAGCTGAACATCAAAGACCCGCTCGGCACTCTGCAACCTCTATCAATTCCAGAGTGGAAATGGGATGAAATTGGCATGGATTTCATTACCGGTCTCCCCAAGACCAAAAATGGAAAAGATGCTATATGGGTAGTGGTTGATCGTCTATCCAAGGTTGCTCATTTCCTTCCTGTTCGGGAAGATATTCGTGCTAATCAACTGGCCGATCTATACATATCCCGGATAGTCACTCTTCATGGTGTTCCCAAGAAGATCGTTTCTGATCGCGGAAGCTTGTTTACCTCCAAGTTTTGGGAAAGTTTTCAGAAAGCTATGGGAACTCGTCTTTCCTTCAGTACAGCCTATCATCCTCAAACCGGTGGTCAAACCGAAAGAGTGAATCAAATTCTTGAAGACATGCTCGTGGCCTCGTGTTATATCCTTCGGTAAAGATTGGGAAAAGTGCCTTCCATTTGCCGAGTTCACCTATAACAACAGCCTTCCAATCCAATCTCGGGCATGGCACCTTTTGAAGCTTTGTATGGCAGAAGGTGTAGAACTCCTTTGAACTGGTCCGAAACTGGAGAAAGAAAGTTCTTCGGACCAGATATAATCAATGAAGCAGAAGATCAAGTTCGCATCATTCGCGAGCGCCTGAAAACTGCTCAGTCACGTCAAAAGAGCTATTATGATCGCCATCATCAAGAAGTGAAGTATGAAATTGGTGATCAAGCTTATCTTCGGGTCACTCCTCTCAAGGGTGTCCGTCGCTTCGGTATCAAAGGCAAACTAGCACCTCGCTATGTTGGTCCTTTCCGCGTCCTTGCCAAGCGTGGTAATGTTTCCTACAAGTTGGAGTTACCTTCCAACTTTCCTGAAGTTCATGATGTCTTCCATGTGTCCCAACTCAAGCGTTGCTTCAAAGATCCTATCCGTGGTGTTGATCACGAGACTCTTGACCTTCAAGAGGATCTAACTTATCGAGAACATCCTGTTCGTATCCTTGATGAAGCCGAGCGTAAAACTCGACGTCATAGCATCAAGTTCCTGAAAGTTCAGTGGTCTAATCATTCTGAGCAAGAAGCAACCTGGGAACGAGAAGATCGTTTACGATCCGAGTACCCTTCCTTCTTTTCTAAAATCTAGGAATCTCGAGGACGAGATTCTTGTAAGGGGGGTAGAGTTGTAACATCCCAACCTTGTGTTTATAAATAAATGAGTGTTCATGAGCATTGCATGCATGTAGTTTGAATTTGAACAAATTTGCATCTCCATTTTCACTATGCAAATCCTTCTCTATTTCTTTCTTGACTCAAATT
>NC_061512.1:110434563-110549956 GCF_022539505.1 Lolium rigidum | reverse complement strand
TTATGTTACTCTATGTTGACAATATCCATGAGATATACATGTTACAAGTTGAAAGCAACCGCTGAAACTTAATCTTCTTTTGTGTTGCTTCAATACCTTTACTTTGAATTATTGCTTTATGAGTTAACTCTTATGCAAGACTTATTGATGCTTGTCTTGAAGTGCTATTCATGAAAAGTCTTTGCTATATGATTCACTTGTTTACTCATGTCATACACATTGTTTTGATCGCTGCATTCTCTACATATGCTTTACAAATAGTATGATCAAGTTTATGATGGCATGTCACTCCAGAAATTATCTTTGTTATCGTTTTACCTGCTCGGGACGAGCGAGAACTAAGCTTGGGGATGCTGATACGTCTCCAACGTATCGATAATTTCTTGTGTTCCATGCCACATTATTGATGTTATCTACATGTTTTATGCACACTTTATGTCATATTCGTGCATTTTCCGGAACTAACCTATTAACAAGATGCCGAAGTGCCGATTCTGTTGTTTTCTGCTGTTTTTGGTTTCAGAAATCCTAGTAAAGAAATATTCTCGGAATTGGACGAAATAAAAGCCCAGAGGCCTATTTTCTCACGAAGCTTCCGGAAGTCCGAAGGAGAGACGAAGAGGGGCCACGGGGCGCCAAACCCTAGGGCGGCGCGGCCCCCCTTGGCCGCGCCGGCCTGTGGTGTGGGCCCCCTGTGCCGCCTCTTGACCTGCCCTTCCGCCTACAAATAGCCTCCGTGACGAAACCCCCGGTACCGAGAGCCACGATACGGAAAACATTGCCGAGACGCCGTCGCCGCCGATCCCATCTCGGGGGATCCTGGAGATCGCCTCCGGCACCCTGCCGGAGAGGGGAATCATCTCCCGGAGGACTCTACACCGCCATGGTCGCCTCCGGAGTGATGAGTGAGTAGTCTACCCCTGGACTATGGGTCCATAGCAGTAGCTAGATGGTTGTCTTCTCCCCATTGTGCTATCATTGTCGGATCTTGTGAGCTGCCTATCATGATCAAGATCATCTATATGTAATTCTATATGTTGCGTTTGTTGGGATCCGATGAATAGAGAATACTTGTTATGTTGATTATCAAAGTTATGCTTATGTGTTGTTTATGATCTTGCATGCTCTCCGTTATTAGTAGATGCTCCGGCCAAGTAGATGCTTTTAACTCCAAGAGGGAGTACTTATGCTCGATAGTGGGTTCATGCCTGCATTGACACCAGGACAGATGACAGAAAGTTCTAAGGTTGTGTTGTGCTTGTTGCCACTAGGGATAAAACATTGATGCTATGTCTAAGGATGTAGTTGTTGATTACATTACGCACCATACTTAATGCAATTGTCCGTTGCTTTGCAACTTAATACTGGAGGGGGTTCGGATGATAACTCTGAAGGTGGACTTTTTAGGCATAGATGCAGTTGGATGGCGGTCTATGTACTTTGTCGTAATGCCCAATTAAATCTCACTATACTCATCATGATATGTATGTGCATGGTCATGCTCTCTTTATTTGTCAATTGCCCAACTGTAATTTGTTCACCCAACATGCTGTTCGTCTTATGGGAGAGACACCTCTAGTGAACTGTGGACCCCGGTCCAATTCTCTTTACTTGAAATACAATCTACTGCAATACTTGTTTCTACTGTTTTCTCTCGCAAACAATCATCTTCCACACAATACGGTTAATCCTTTGTTACTGGCAAGCCGGTGAGATTGACAACCTCAACTGTTTCGTTGGGGCAAAGTAGCTTGGTTGTGTTGTGCAGGTTCCACGTTGGCGCCGGAATCTCCGGTGTTGCGCCGCACTACATCCCGCCGCCATCAACCTTCAACGTGCTTCTTGGCTCCTCCTGGTTCGATAAACCTTGGTTTCTTTCTGAGGGAAAACTTGCTGCTGTGCTCATCATACCTTCCTCTTGGGGTTGCCCAACGAACGTGTGAAATACACGCCATCAGGGGGCACGAGTGGTTTCTGTCTCTTTCGCCCAGATTAGCAGTTTTCAATGTACCTTTTTCCTCTCTATCGCTCGATCTCATTCATATTTGATAGCCCAAATTGGTAGCAAATCTAGAGCAGCTTCTCCTTCTGTTTTTTAACGCCATTCATTTCTTTATGCCTTCGTTTTTACCCAATCAGGTAGGAAATCTAGGGCACAAATCCAGAGAAAAAATATAGGATAAGCTGCATACAACAACCAACATAGCATAGATATATTCAGGACAGATCCAAAAGTAGTACCGATAGATCCAACATAAGCTACATTTTACATGAAATTAAGCTGCTCTACGGATAGAGCAGATCACATACGAGAGTGCGGTAGGCACGTTCAACGCCTCCGGGTAGCGCGTGTGACTCGCTTGGAGGTTGCGCGAGTGAATCCCAAGTGCTTTGTGTTTGGCCATGTACGCATGCACGTTCACGGTCCTTCCAACTCTAGCGCCACATCCGCCAATGGATTCAGCATGGTTCACCGGGGAGTTGAAGTCGGTGGCGCGGAGCTCCCTGTTGCGAAGGGGCACTTGTAAATGCCTCGAGCAAAAGGGCCATCGTAATGGCCGGACTGCAGCCTCCCGAGGACGTGACGAGTCTTGGTGTGGAAGGACTCGTCGTCGCCGTCGCCGACGTCGCTGCTCCGCACCTGTCACGTAGCACCAAAGATCGTGCAAAAACACGGAGTCAATTGCAACGATGATGGAACAGAGAGTGAACAAAAAATCATGCATGATAATATGGGCTCGAAAAAAGAGGTAGCCTCGGTTACATTGGACACACTTATATCCAGGATTTGAGTCGAGCAAACCAAAGATCATGCACAACAAATTTGTACACACCAATTGTTTATCGACCAAACCTCGAATCAATTTATGCCCAAATATTCATCATCATCGGCACAAATCTTAAACAAAAGCAAATCACAAACACTAATAACGCAAGATCTAACACAAAAGGATCGAACTAGGAACAGACGAACAAGTAATAACGCAAGATCTAACAAAAAAGGATTGAACTAGGAACAGACGAACCGTAATAACGGTAGATCTAACACAAAATGATTGAAATGAGATAAGAACAAGGGAACAAAGGGTTACCTCCGGCTCGTTTTCGACGATGGTGGTGTCGTAGGGGTTCTCTGGAGCGTCGTACTGCACTGGTTCGTACGGGTCCCAATCGACGGGGGACTGGACGGTGGCGGCGGCCGATGCGCCGGCTGCTACGTTGGAAGCAGCGACAGGGGCCTGGACGGGGGCGGCGGCCGATGCGCCGGCTGCTACGTTGGAAGCAGCGACAGGGGCCTGGACGGGGGCGGCGGCCGATGCGCCGGCTGCTACGATGGAAGCAGCGACAGGGGCCTGGACGGGGGCGGCGGCTGATGTGCCGACAATGGGCATCTCATTCTTCTCCATCGCCGGCGGTTTTCTTCGGGGTTTTTCTTCGGTTGTGGAGAAGATGATGGGACAGGAGAGGCGGTTGCAGTGAGCCGGTGAGAACGTGCGTCGAGGGAGAGAAAGAGGGGCTCTATAAAGACGAAGGTGGCGTGTACCGCAACACGCGTCCGCTATGCACGGCAACACGCGTCCGCTATGCACGGCTGCAGCGTGCACCGCTACCCGAGTCTAACCCCGGGACGTTTGGTGTACTTAGTTATAACCTCGGGCCTTATACGAAATTTTATCCGTACTCGGTTTTCCCTCGAGGACTTAGACCGTCAAGTGCAACATACTCAGTTTTACCCTCAAGTAGCTGGTCAACAGAGAGTCAACAAATGAGATTAACATAGCTAATTGAGTCATTTCATGCGCAAAAAAATCCAAAAAAATAAAAACATAGTGGCAACTACTCATGGAGTCTTCCTACGCAACCTGCCACCTAGAAAACCTTAACAAACATATATAAATCAAGTTTTACCACAAATTGCCACTTCTCAGAATCACTAGTGTAGCTATGAAGATGCATGGTTTTCCACCCAAACCCCTTTGCAAAACATCTTTCCCAAAACATAGTTTGTCTAAATGATGCCATAATTGTCACACTCATGTATATTTGAATTGCAAATAATTTGATGTAGCCCAATATGAATTATATTGTACAAAACACACATTTTTCATTTTGTAATTCTTTTGTTTGAATCCCTTAGTCTATTTACTATTTATGTGCCCTTGGATTCTTAGTACTACTCAGTTTTGCCCTCAAGTACTGTCACAAATGCTCCGAGAAGCCCAAACTTATCCCGATTGGTTGAGCCGTTGTCACACGGATCGACTCCACGAACCGTTGATCCACCGATCTAACGGGCGTATACCCCTATCCGTCTCTTCGTGGCCACCCATCTCTCTCTCTCTCTCTCTCTCTCTTCGTGGCCACCCATCTCTCTCTCTCTCTCTCTCTGTCGGTGGAGAATGCAATGACGAGTTTGCCACTTAATATATAGTATTGGTATAAACATGAGGCATACATATTTGCGGATTTCGGTGATTGCATTATTTGTCGACCCTCTAACAATTATCAACTATCTTGAGCTGTCCCTTTCTTTTAGGGAATATAGTTTGGGATATAGTATTGGTATTTTGAAACGGCCTAAAAGTGGTATAATTTTGTTATAAACATGAGGCATACATTTTTGCGGATTTCGGCGATTGCATTATTTGTCACCCCTCTAACAATTATCAACTATCTTTAGCTGTCCTTTTCTTTTAGGGAATATAGTTTGGGATATGGTATTGGTATTTTGGAAAGGCCTAAAAGTGGTATAATTTTGGTATAAACATGAGGCATACATTTTTGCGGATTTCGGCGATTGCATTATTTGTCACCCCTCTAACAATTATCAACTATCTTTAGCTGTCCTTTTCTTTTAGGGAATATAGTTTGGGATATGGTATTGGTATTTTGGAAAGGCCTAAAAGTGGTATAATTTTGGTATAAACATGAGGCATACATATTTTCGGATTTCGGGGATTGCATTATTTGTCACCCCTCTAACAATTATCAACTATCTTGAGCTGTCCTTTTCTTTTAGGGAATATAGTTTGGGATATAGTATTGGTATTTTGAAACGGCCTAAAAGTGGTATAATTTTGTTATAAACATGAGGCATACATTTTTGCGAATTTCGGCGATTGCATTATTTGTCACCCCTCTAACAATTATCAACTATCTTTAGCTGTCCTTTTCTTTTAGGGAATATAGTTTGGTAATTTCGGTGAATGCACACACTAACTTTGAAAACAACTACAAGTACATGTAATCGAATAATGGATTTGTAACTAGGTATCCCTTGTAACAACTTCTAGCGCCCGGTGAGCAATGATAAGAATCCGATCGTAATTATACAACAAAAAAACAACCAGCCATCAGATTAGCTTGCTTCTTCAACTCGATCAGCTGCCTTAATCGCTTGTTCATTTTCTTCGGTTCTCCCTTCAATTCCACCAGCTTCCGCATTGGGAGCATTAGGCATAATCGGAAGGTCCCTAATCGGAACGGCTCCTCTCTCCGCCGCATTCTCTACAGCAAGTCCCCCTCCCAAATTGCGCCCCCAATAGCGCCAATTGATTCCTCGCAACCGAAGCCTCCGAACGTACACATCGATCCACTCGAAATGCCCGCATTTCTTCAAGATCCGAAAACAACAACGTGAACCCTAAATCCCAAATTCGAGGGAATAACAAGAAAATCGAGAGAAAACAGAGAAATTGGAGCGAGATCTAACCTTATCCCCCTCTCTATATGGCAAGCTCTCGCATGCAACGAACTCACGTCCACGGTTGCCGTTCTCGTCGCGTCTTGCTGCATCGACCGCTTCGGAGGCTCTCGGCGTGGGCGGTCGGGGCATCTTGTCAAAGGCACGGGTCCATACTCGCGGCCATGAAGAACGGGAGGTCGAAGAGAAACTAGACATCACCCGCGTGCCGGAGAAGGGCTGCCGGCCGGCGGAGAAGAAGAACAATGGGGCGCGGAGAAAGAAAGGGGAAGCAATGGCACGGGCACGGGCGCGGGGCTAGCTCGGGCTCCCATTTTGCAACGGTCACCCGGGTAAGCTGTGGGTCCGGCGCGCTCACGTGGACAAGTTGTGGGTCCCACGATGATCTGGATAAGTGGAGACGTGTCCACCGCGGGGCACCAACGGCGGCCCCACTTGCCAGCACCAACCAACGTCAACTAAACGGGATTCCTTCCGTCCGAGCTCTTTCTGCGGGTTATAGACAAGAAGTTGGGGAAAACTGAGGAAAAACTAAGGAGCTGGGGAAAACTGAGTACAACTAAGGACCCGAGGGCACGAAAATAGAAATCCCTAATTTTTTCTAGGCATAAGAGAAATACTTGCACCAAGATCACATAAAGAATTGCAACCAAAATCATCTACTTTCATCTTAATGATGGGCTCCTAGTCATTTTCTAACTTTTTAGGAATATAAGCTTCACGTTTTAATTTCTCCTCTCTAATTTGCATGAGAGCATTTGTAATATGCTTCGTGAAAGCCAGATTTATAGCACTGACATTAGGACTTCTAGCAAGCTTTTGTAAGAACTTAATTGCTTCAGAGATTTTGCAATCATCAAAATCAAAGTCATTATTATCAAAGGTAATAGGTCTATTGTCTCCCATACTCCGAAAAAATTCAACACACTTATCAGAAACAATTTCAGTGGTTCTAGGAAATTTTGTAGGAGCGGGGACTTTTCCTACTACTGGTAGTAGGAGGGTGGCTAGCATTAGACTTCATTACTACTGGTGGTGGCGATGGTACAAATTTTAGTCAAATTATTATTTCTAGCAATTTCATCTTCTCTTTCCCACCTAGCATGCAATTCCGCCAACATCCTAACATTTTCATCAATTCTAACTTGAATGGCGTTCAAAGTTTTACTTTCTTTAAGATCATGAGTTACAACTTTTAATTTAAGAAATTCAACATCATGAGCACGGCTATCAACTTTAGAAGCAAGAACATCAATTTTGCCAACCTTTTCCTCAACAAATTTATTAAAAGCAATTTTTTTACTAATAAAATCCTTAACACTGTGTTTGGATGCACAAAATTGAACCTTGGTATTGAATTAGAGTGGAATACCAAAACCAATATGGAAAGGAAATGACCTCAAATTCAATTCTATTGTTTGGGCGTGCATGGTATCTATTGTTAGAATCAAAGGCTGGGACCCAATTTCAATTTCTGTTTGGATGTAAAAACTGTAGAATTGGATGTTTTGTTAAGATTAAATAGTATAAACTTGTGTACAAGTATGAAAAATAGTATGTATATATCAGAATGTTTATATAGTATTTTCACACATAATAACATTAAAATGATCGAAATAAGGTGGAAACTACAACACACATGGCACAAAATAGTTTGCGCACTCTATCCAAAAACGAACATTGTAACTACTCCTAAGCATAGAGAATTTTCTCCTCTGTTGGTGTTCGGCGACTTTGTAATATACAGCCTCCTGGAACATGGCCGGGGTGAGCTCAAATTCTATGCTCCTGTAGTCCTATACACCGCGGCCACCACGCTCACTAACACCGCTTCACGATCTCTCCTTTAGAGAAGCCTTCCATCTTGGCAGCAGCCTTCAGATCAAGCCGTCGAACTTTCACTATACACTTGTCAAAGTATAGTTTAACAAGCTTGGACCTTTCTTGTTCCCCAAGTAAGAGGAAATCAAGAACCTCGTCAATACGGTCAGCAACAACAGAGTCTCAAGGTCACCAGGTCTGTTGGCCGCTAGTGCGAGGACGGCGAGGTGACTACAAAGGGACAGACCAACGGAGCGCGGGCCACCTCCGCTAGCCATACCGTCACCGGCGAGTGATACGTCTCAAATGTATCTGTAATTTTTGATGCTCCATGCTTGTTTTACACCAATTCATATATGTTTTGCTTAAACTTCGATGCACTTTTACATGATTTCCGATACTAACCTATTAACAAGATGCCACAGTGCCAATTTCCTGTTTTCTGCTGTTTTTGTATTTCAGAAAATTTGTACGAAATATTCTCGGAATTGGACGAAACAAAAGCCGAAGTCAATATTTTACCGAAATGAAGACGAAGTCCAGAGGGGGGGTCGAAGAGGTGCCACATGGCGACTAGACCACCCCATGGCGCGGCCTAGGCCTGGCCCGCGCCTAGGGGGGTCTGGGCCCACCAGGCGCCCAACCGACCTAAATCCTCCGCCTATTTATACATCTTCTCGGGAAAACCCTGGATACCCGAGCCTCCATCCATAAAAAGTTCCGTCGCGGTCGCCATCGCAGAACCCATCTCGGGAGTTCTGAAGCTCTTCCCGGCACCCTGCCGGAGGGGGAAATCATAGCCGGAGGCATCTACATCGCCATGTCCGCCTCTGAAGTGATGCGTGAGTAGTTCGTCCCTGGACTATGGGTCCATAACAATAGCTAAATGGCTGTCTTCTTCACTTTGTGCGTCATGTATCGATCTTGTGAGCTGCCCTACATGATCAATATCATATTTATGTAATCCTATATGTTTGGTTTGGTGGGATCCGATGAATATTGTGTACTATGTTGAGATTGATTATATATTCATGTCATATGTTATTTGCAATCTTGCATGCTCTCGGTTGCTAGTAGAAACTCTGGCCAAGTGAACACTTGTGACGCCAAGAGGGGGTATTTATGCTTGATAGTAGTTCATGCCTCTAGTTTTCTGGGAGAGTGACTTTATAACTTCTAAGATTGTAGAAGTCTTGTTGCTACTAGGGACAAAACAACAATGCTTTATCCGAGGGTAATTCTATTGTTTACTTTACATACATTGCTTAATGCGATAGTCTGTTGCTTGCAACTTTATACTGGAAGGGGTGCGGACGCTAATTTGAAGGTGCATTATTAGTCATAGACGCTGTTGGATTACGGTCTATGTATTATGTTGTAATGCCCATATCAAATGTCATAGTAATCATCTTGTCATGTATTGATCGATATTTTGTCAATTGCCCAACTGTAATTTGTTCACCCAACATGCTATTTCTTTATGGAGAGACACCTCTAGTGACTTGTGGACCCCGGTCTTATTTCCTTTACTTATAAATTCAACTGCAATCCTGTTCTGTTTACTTTCTGCAAACATCTCCTTCCATTCGATACGTCTAATCCTTTGTGTTCAACAAACCGGTGAGATTGACAACCTCACTGTAAGTTGGGGCAAAGTACTTTGGTTGTGTTGTGTGCAGGTTCCACGTTGTTGCTGACGCTGATAGTGCGCCCTACCACTAGTCAGCCAGCAACACCTTCAGAAGTCACACCTTTCCCCTACTGGTCGATTAAACCTTGGTTTCATACTGAGGGAAAAGTTGCTGCTGTGCTCATCACACCTTCCTCTTGGGGTTCCCCAACTGTGTGAAGTCGGCGTAACGATAAGCACCATCAAGACTTTTTCTGGCACCGTTGCCGGGGAACTGCAGAAAAGCTACACCACAGAGATTGCCAACTCCCACGACAACTGCACTGCCAGCAAAGATTTTCTGGGGCCGTTGTCGGGGAGAAAGAGGATTTTTGCAAGGGGAGTCTCTCATCTCCAATCTCTTTACTTTTTTATCGTTTGCTTAGTTTACTTTATTTTATTTTGTTTACTTTATTATATCAAAAACACAAAAAATTTAGTTGACTTTTATAGTTGTCTTTATACCAAAAACTCAATTTTTTTTTAGTTTCCTACATAGTTGTTATCTTGATTTAGTTCATTATGTTGATTCCTAAGTACGATATGAAGGACCTATCTGTAGGTAGTGGTTCTATAATTGGAAAAGATAACATTGAAAAATTCTTCAATCATGTTAGTAAGCATAAGGATATTGAGGATAAATCCCTGGTAGAACTTGCTCCTGATTATGAAACTGTTGCAGCTTGTTTAGTTCAAATGCTGGAGGCTAGATTTGTTAGCCTTAACCCATTTATGCAGCAAATGTTTTTTAAACTCCATGAAATTGAGGATGATGAAAAGAAAGATTTTATCCTAGAAACTTTGCTTCGAGAATTTAAAGACATGGTTATAGAAGTTAGGAAAGTTTTTGATCGGTTTGATAAGCTAGGCTCATGTGTAGGTATGTTTGTTACACTTGACCAAACCAAAAATAGTATAGAAGGTAAAATACCAATATCTTTCAAATTAGTAGCAATGCATGAAGTCTGAGATTTTTTTTTGATTGGATTGTTCTTGAAAATCCATTTGATGAAAGTAGTGAACCTAAAAGTGCAGAGAAAGGATCTTCTAAAACTCATATTGCTAAAATACAAATCTTTGTTGAAAAGATTTCTCGCATTGATCTTAATGCTTCTCCACTTGATAATACTTGATGCTCGCATTTTTACTGCGCCCAGCTGAAAGGCGTTAAGAAAAGCGCTTATGGGAGACAACCCATGTTTTGTTTACAGTAATTTTTCTTTTTGTTGAGTATTGGAAGTTATTACTACTGTAATAACCTCTCTTTATCATTTTTTATTTTTATATTTCGTTTTTGTGCCAAAAATAGTCTCTAATAGGAAGAAAGTAATGTTTAGGGAAGTTGCTGTCCAGAAAACAGATTATATGTTGTTACCATAAAAATTCATAAAAATAGACAGAGCGAAACTTTGAGCTGTCATTTTTTATGCATATGCCCCAGGATATTATCTAACTTTAGTTAGTTGACCACTTTTCGGGATAAGCAACAGAGGATTTTCACAAAAATTGATCTTTAGCTGCTGCCCTGTTTTGATAGATTTCTGCACTATTTGTATTTGCCTCTTAAATCTCTTTCTTTTCGAGTTCTTCTGATTAAAGAGCTTTTTGAAAGTTTGCTACATTAGCTTATGCTTTAATATATGTTTGATATATGTTAGTACTGAACCCAAGTGGATTTGTTTATTTTGATTCTACTAATGCTGCTAATAGAGAATTATGTGAAGTTTTAGTATGAAGGAAGTTTTCAAGTGTAGGGAAAGAAGAATGATGTGATGAGATGAATAATGGACAAAAGCTCAAGCTTGGGGGATGCCCCTGCACCCCAAGACATATTCAAGAGGTACAAGCGTCAAATCTTGGGGATTTCCAATGCATCCCCTCTCCATCAACAATGCAACAGGTCATCTCTCTATGCGCTATATTTTTATTGCTTCGTACTATGACCAGTCAACTAAAGCCTCTATGATCATTTAGTTTTAGATTTTTAATATAATTTTATGCTTTGATTGATAATTTTTTGTCGCTATATATGCATGATTATGACCATTATTGTTAGTTGGCCGCTCCCAGTCTTTTGCTAGCCTTCGTCTGTGCTGAGTATGATCTCTACTCGTGCATCCAACCACCATGAAACAAAGTTTGCTAATTATGTCCACCATATGTACCTAGTAGTACTATTGCTATTTCAAGTACTTCATCATGTTTTTATCTTCCAAATTAAATCTTGGCATGAGAAAATTAGTCAGTAAAGCTCTCACGAACTTGATGGCACATTTACTTTCTTGCACTTAATAAATTTGATCATTGTGCCTATCTTATGAAGTTTATGTGTTTGAAAATTGCGAGTTGGGAGTTAGTAGAACCATGCTTTCATGGGGAACACTTTCGACATTGCACTTATATTTAGTTGATGTCATGTTCTTTTGTCTATGGATGCCTAGCGGTGCAAAATAAAATGGAATCTTCTAAGTCCATGAAGTTTGTATATGAGTTAGGAAAACGTCTGGGCCACTAATCTAAGCCATGCATAATTCATGGTGGAAATTTACAGCTAAGCCATAGTGAGCAATCTATGAAGCATTTGCTATAAAAAGCTATACCACTAGTAAATAAAAAATTGCTGAGATGCTCACTGTCTGTTTATCTTGTCATTTTGGCATGGGATTGCTCCACAAGAGTACCTCCATATCATCGGGCAAGAGGTACCCCGTTGGCGGTTCTCAATGATACATGTATACTCACAATAACAAGAACTTATTTGGGACCTAAGTTGAGAAGCATGAGGTTTAGGTATTCGCATTCAAGGGGCATGAGATTTTCAACTTGTGATTTGCAAGCATATAGCTCATTTTTGACTCACATTAACTTTAACCGTTGAACATGCTTATGATAGGAGCAATGAGAGCTCAAAGCTAATAAGTACCATAATTTTTGGAATGTTTATAAAACTTGTTTATCTTTCTTACTCTGCAAAGAGTCTTTCTTTTACTTTATGTTGAATCTTAACATTGTACTTTATGCACCAATTAAGAAAGCATAGTTATCATTCTTAGTGCAATGTGCATAGTCTCAAAATTATTATTGATTGATTCATGATTGTATTGCTTGCTCTCAAATTACTTGTATCTAGTCACCCTCTGAACTTTGAAGGTGTCCTAACATTTATGTTTTGCTATTCCATAAAGGACATATTGAGTACCACTTTTATTATGTTCGAATGAACACACAGTTGCTTTCAATGCACTATTATTCATGATCCTTTGTTTGAGTTACTCTTCATGCTATAACATAGTTGCTAAGTTCTATTGAATCATATCTATCATGCCTATGTTAGAGTACTTAGATACCAGCTCACAATGCTTTACATGCTTGATCAAGATTGTGTTGGTTTCATGTCACCTAAAAAATTATCTTTGTTATCACTTACCTACTCGAGGATGAGCAGGAGTTAAGCTTGGGGATGCTTGATACGTTTCAAACGTATGTATAATTTTTGATGCTCCATGCTTATTTTACACCAATTAATATATGTTTCGCTTACACATTGTTGCACTAATACATGATTTTCGGCACTAACCTATTAAGAAGATGCCACAGTGTCAGTTCCCTTTTTTCTGCTATTTTTGTATTTCAAAAAAGTTGTACAAGAAATATTCTCGGAATTGGACGAAACGAAAGCCGAAGTCAATATTTTACCAAAACAAAGACGAGGTCCGGAGGGGGCCAAAGAGGCGCCAGAGGGCGGCTAGACCACCCCATGGCGCGGCCTAGGCCTGGCCTGCGACTAGGGCGGTCTAGGCCCACCAGGCGCCCAACTGACCTAAATTTTCCGCCTATTTATACATCTTCTCGGGAAATCCCTGGATACCCGAGCCTCTATCCACGAAAAGTTCTATCGCGACCGCCATCGCAGAACTCATCTCGGGGGTACTGAAGCTCTTCCTGGTACCCTGCCGGAGAGGGAAATCATCGCCGAAGGCATCTACATGCCTCCGAAGTGATGCGTGAGTAGTTCATCCTTGGACTATGGGTCCATAGCAGTAGCTAGATGGTTGTCTTCTCCACTTTGTGCTTCATGAATCAATCTTGTGAGCTGCCCTACATGATCAAGATCATATTTATGTAATCCTATATGTTTGGTTTGGTGGGATCCGATGAATATTGTGTACTATATTGAGATTGATTATATATTCATGCCATATGTTATTTGTGATCTTGCATGCTCTCCGTTGCTAGTAGAAACTCTGGCTAAGTGGACACTTGTGACTCCAAGAGGGGGTATTTATGCTCGATAGTAGGTTCATGCCTCTAGTTTTTTTGGGAGAGTGACTTTATAACTTCTAAGATTGTAGATATGTTTTTGCTACTAGGGATAAAACAACAATGTTTTATCCGAGGGTAATTCTATTGTTTACTTTACACACATTGCTTAATGCGATAGTATGTTGCTTGCAACTTTATACTAGAAGGGGTGCAGACGCTAACCTGAAGGTGCCTTATTAGTCATAAACGCAGTTGGATTACGGTCTATGTATTATGTTGTAATGCCCATATCAAATCTCATAGTAATCATCTTGTCATGTATTGATCGATATTCTGTCAATTTCCCAGCTGTAGTTTGTTCACCCAACATGCTATTTCTTTATGGAGAGACATCTCTAGTGACCTGTGGACCCCGGTCTTATTTCCTTTACTGATAAATTCAAATGCAATCCTGTTCTGTTTACTTTCTGCAAACATCTCCTTTCATTCGATACGTTTAATCCTTTGTGTTCAACAAAGCGGTGAGATTGACAACCTCACTGTAAGTTGGGGCAAAGTACTTTGGTTGTGTTGTGTGCAGATTCCACGTTGTTGCTGACGCCGGTAGTGCGCCCTGCCACTAGTCAGCCAGCAACACCTTCAGAAGTCACGCCTTTCTCCTACTGGTCGATTACACCTTGGTTTTGTACTGAGGGAAAACTTGTTGCTGTGCTCATCACACCTTCCTCTTGGGGTTCCCCAACAGTGTGAAGTCGGTGTAACGATAAGCACCATCAAGACTTTTTCTGTCGCCGTTGCCGGGGAACTGAAGAAAAGATACTACACATAGATTGCCAACTCCCACGGCAACTGCACTGGCAGCAGCGAGCATCTCGCGTCGGCCCCCAATTTGTCGGCGAGCATCCTCAACCTAGGGTTTGGGCACAGTGAAGACGGGGGCGGAAGGCAGGGAGGAGGGGCGGTCGAGGGAGGAGGGCAGGAGGGATTTCAGGGAAGAGGGCGGCTGGCGGGGCGGCGGGCGGAGGGGCGGGGAGGAGGGTGGAGGCCGGCGTCCTGGAGGGTTCGCTTGGTTTCGTTTCGTTGGAGGAGAAAGAAGATGTGTGCCTCTTCGGGGAGCAAATTCCAGGAAGATACGGAGGGTTAGAGCTCCAAATTGGCCACCGAAGGAAAGGGCTCCGCGCGTTGGCTGGCTGGAATTTTCCTCTATTTCCACACTTTAATTCCACACGTATCCAAACAATAGAATTGGTGGTCCGAATTCCAATTCCCTAATTCTAGGCCTAATTCCATACATCCAAACACAACGTAAGCATGACTTCAAGATCAGAGGGTGCACTTTTATTGTTGCTGTAGGAATTATCATAAGATTGCAGAAATAGTTACATTAAGCATTGATGCGTTTGATCTTTCCTTTTCAATGTGTCCACAACCAATTGTAGACTCGCAGAGTATCAAACTGAAAATTGGAACATTTTCATCTTTTGTACAGAAGACACATAGCAAACTCGTTCAGATCATTGCAAGTCACTACGCTCTCAAAGACGCATCTACACTTGCACCGGTCAACAATCTTATTGCTTGAGATCGCATCCACAAGAACTTGACTCTATCTGCTCCATTTAGCACGACAAGAAGACAAATATCCATGAAAACCGGGGCCATAAGAGTCCATGAATCAGGGAACGGTATTAGGAGGCGAAATTATTTTCCCGTCTATTCCATGCAAACATAGATTGATGCAAATGAAAGACCAAGATAAAACCGTTTCAGAAAAGGGGACATCTCAACAAGCTTATTGTCAAATGAATATAAAGCTAAGCAGTAACAAAATAAGAATTTCTGATATGAAGGCATACTAAAATTCTGCAGAGCAACATAAATAACACAGAGTAAATCAAAAAGTTATAGGTGAGAAGATAAACGAATATTTTGAGACAACAAAGAGAGCAACCCATGGCATTGTACTATGAAATGGGCTCATTGCTATGGGATCTGACTTTGACATGGCATTGTACTATGCACTGGGCTCATTTATCCATATTGGTTTGCACGTCCACGACAATACCAAATTCGGTCACTCCCAGATAGATCCAACCAGAAGTTCCTAGTGCAAGCAAAGAATAAATGAATATGAAAACTGAAAGTCATGGAGATGAGAGGACAAGTAGCATACATGTTACGCATGGTTGCAAACACGTCCAGGGAAGTTTAAGATATTGTAGTAGCACACAAAAAATTGAATGCGAGACAAAAAGCCACGGCGATTAATCGGAGCCAAATTTGCAAGAGTGGTGCCCTGCCAACAATGCACAAATCTCAAGTCTATACATGTACACATATTTCATTTATCATTAACCTGAGCAGCTTTGTGCGATTAAATCCTTCACTCAGCGACTAAGTTCCTCTCCACAACATATGTAAGATCTGCAAGGCGCCTGCACAAAAACCACACCGAGAAAATATCCATCGCTAGACATAAGATCATTATGAGGATGCTTTTCTTATATAGCAGTTATGTGTGTTTCTTTATGGACAGATCATATCTCGCAGAAATATATTTTCTGTTTTTAAGAGGATCAGATACAATTAGTTGTCCTACTTAGTCCCATAGAAGTCAAGTCTTTCCAATCTGGTTAACAATCATATGGTGTAATTAGGTTCATAGCATCAGTAACATGATTGATGATGCCTTGGCTATGCTACACTAAACTAAGTTGATGTTGAATGCAGGGTTACCTCACCTTAGCCAATAGAGCAGAAATTGGTGTTCAATCTTGACATGTTGAACAATCAAGCACTTGAACGGCGAAGCTAGGAATATATGCTGCATTCCTGATTAAATAAAAAACGAATTACCTTTTAGAAACATATTATTAGTATATACTAAAATTGACAAAGATTACTGATATTTGAAGTGTAACCTGATAATGAAACAACAAATTCATAGTGTACACATTAACATGGTACAAATGGTTTCACCATTAGCTACTCTAGCGTTTATTAAGAGGTCATGTATTATGAGTATGCTATCTTTTTCTACCAATGCATAGAAACGCAAGACTTTTGCGTTTGCGTTTTCAAGAAAAAAGATAGCTAATCAAATAGAAATGATACCACATACTAACAACACGACCTGTCTATGCGTGGAACACTCTGTATGTAATAACATTGGATTTTGCAAACAAATTATTTACTGGATAACTAATTGGTCTAAATTTCTCTGGCGAGCTTGTCCAATAATAGACCCTATCATGCGAAAAATAGTGATTAGCAAGTAAGCTAATTCATTATCTTTTGAGCAAAACCTGAACTCTGAAGTGTTAGCATGTAAAGGAAGCTAACCTAAACTGGGCAGCTCTCTAACTGTGCTACTGCATGGTCTAAACAAATCCACCTATAAAATATGTACAATCAGTGGAGGGAAACAGGATTGGCCAATATGTGTGATCCGCGCCGGCTATTGATCCGTTTGATCTTTCCTTTTCAATGTGTCCACAACCAATTGTAGACTCGCAGAGTATCAAACTGAAAATTGGAACATTTTCATCTTTTGTACAGAAGACACATAGCAAACTCGTTCATATCATTGGCAGTCACTACGCTCTCAAAGACGCATCTACACTTGCACCGGTCAACAATCTTATTGCTTGAGGTCGCATCCACAAGAACTTGACTCTATCTGCTCCATTTAGCACAACAAGAAGACAAATATCCATGAAAACCGGGGCCATAAGAGTCCATGAATCAGGGAACGGTATTAGGAGGCGAAATTATTTTCCCGTCTATTCCATGCAAACATAGATTGATGCAAATGAAAGACCAAGATAAAACCGTTTCAGAAAAGGGGACATCTCAACAAGCTTATTGTCAAATGAATATGAAAGCTAAGCAGTATCAGAGATATTGTCTTTTCATATGTGCCGGCGTGGTTTTTGTGCAGGCGCCTTGCAGATCTTACATATGTTGTGGAGAGGAACTTAGTCGCTGAGTGAAGGATTTAATCGCACAAAGCTGCTCAGGTTAATGATAAATGAAATATGTGTACATGTATAGACTTGAGATTTGTGCATTGTTGGCAGGGCACCACTCTTGCAAATTTGGCTCCGATTAATCGCCGTGGCTTTTTGTCTCGCATTCAATTTTTTGTGTGCTACTACAATATCTTCAACTTCCCTGGACGTGTTTGCAACCATGCGTAACATGTATGCTACTTGTCCTCTCATCTCCATGACTTTCAGTTTTCATATTCATTTATTCTTTGCTTGCACTAGGAACTTCTGGTTGGATCTATCTGGGAGTGACCGAATTTGGTATTGTCGTGGACGTGCAAACCAATATGGATAAATGAGCCCAGTGCATAGTACAATGCCATGTCAAAGTCAGATCCCATAGCAATGAGCCCATTTCATAGTACAATGCCATGGGTTGCTCTCTTTGTTGTCTCAAAATATTCGTTTATCTTCTCACCTATAACTTTTTGATTTACTCTGTGTTATTTATGTTGCTCTGCAGAATTTTAGTATGCCTTCATATCAGAAATTCTTATTTTGTTACTGCTTAGCTTTATATTCATTTGACAATAAGCTTGTTGAGATGTCCCCTTTTCTGAAACGGTTTTATCTTGGTCTTTCATTTGCATCAATCTATGTTTGCATGGAATAGACGGGAAAATAATTTCGCCTCCTAATACCGTTCCCTGATTCATGGACTCTTATGGCCCCGGTTTTCATGGATATTTGTCTTCTTGTTGTGCTAAATGGAGCAGATAGAGTCAAGTTCTTGTGGATGCGACCTCAAGCAATAAGATTGTTGACCGGTGCAAGTGTAGATGCGTCTTTGAGAGCGTAGTGACTGCCAATGATATGAACGAGTTTGCTATGTGTCTTCTGTACAAAAGATGAAAATGTTCCAATTTTCAGTTTGATACTCTGCGAGTCTACAATTGGTTGTGGACACATTGAAAAGGAAAGATCAAACGCATCAATAGCCGGCGCGGATCAGAGATATGGGATCTAAGATATTTGTTAATCTTGCTAACCCAGATATATTGTCTTTTCAAATAGGTGTTTTATTTTTCTTACAAGATCAGAGTTTATTCTCTGTTGCAATGTTGTTTTGAGGACGATGGAAAAAACTTTCTTTTTGGTAGAATTATCGGAGTGAATTGTTCTGTCGAGTGGATTGCTGAAAAGGGGCAGTGATTTGAGTCTACAAAAATGGAGCCTGCTACTGTGGATTATATGTATAAGATCATACCGCACAAAGCAGTAATAATAAGTGGTTTATAGGATGTGTTCTCCTAGATTGTGATCTAATTTGCAGAACACGATTTTTTCGCTCCAAGATTACTGTCCAGACTATGGCACCAAAACCAAATTGGTGGTGTTTGTTTTTCCAGAAGAAAGTGGTACATTTTGTATGTTTTTTTCCTTTTGACTTAGAAGAGGTTGTGTGGACAATCTATTAGTATGGCAGTGTGTATCTTAATATGAAATAACAAACCCATGTTTCTTTTGTATCTGCTACTTGCTGAGGCATGACCGAGGATCAGAGTAAAAAAAAGTGGCATTGATCCAGAGTTTTTTTTAACGTGTATCCAAAGTGAATTGGTTAATAAAGCTTGGAGGATGATGCGGTGTTGTTTCAAAAATATCGAGTGAATGAATTGGGGTGTTGTGTTTCTCATCCTTAATGTAAATTGTGTCATGTGCATGGAACCTGCAGTGTCGTAAACAAAAACGTTTGCCACTCTACCATGCTGGCCATGATACGCATCAATGTGCACTCCAAAATTATTTCTATAAGCATTGTTGTTGAAATAGTTACTTTTAATAAAATCCACATCAACATGCTCCTCTTGAGCAACTAAAGAAGCTAACAAAATATTATTTGGATCAACATGAGCTTTACCATTAACAAGCATAGACATCATAGTATCAATCATATCACTCAAGAAGGGGAATTCTTCGACAGAATTTACCTTCTTACCTTGTGGAGCTCTCTCGGTGTGCCATTAAGAATAATTTATCATCATATCATCAAGTAATTTAGTTGTAGCCCCCAAAGTAATGGACATAAAGGTACCTGCAGCAGCTGAATCCAGAATGTTTCTTGAAGAAAAATTTAGTATGCATAAAAAGTTTGGATGATCATCCAAGTAGTCAGTCCATGAGTGGGAGAATTCTTTACCAAAGATTTCATTATTTCCCATGCTTGAGCAACATGTTCATTATCTCCATTGTCTAAATTTCATTATGTCGCTTCTCAAAGATATTATCTTAGCATGAGGATAATATTTTCCAATAAAAACATATTTGCATTTAATCCAAGAATCAATACTATTTCTAGGCAAAGGTAGCAACCAATCTTTAGCTCTACCTCTCAAAGAGAAAGGAAACAATTTCAGTTTTATATTGTCACCATCTACATCCTTATATTTTTGCATCTCACAAAGTTCAACAAAATTATTAAGGTGGGAAGCGGCACCTTCAGTACTAACACCAGAAAATTGCTCTTTCATAACAAGATTTAATAAATTAGGTTTAATTTTATAGAAGGCTGCTTCGGGACAAGGTAGAGCAATAGGTGTACAAATAAAATCATTGTTGTTTGTGCAAGTAAAGTTACACAACTTAGTATTTTCAGCAGAACCCAATTTAACAAAATTAAAACTAAGCAACATAAATAACAACAATAATCGAAACTAATTTTTTTGTGTGTTTTTGATATAAAGAAACAAATAGGACAAAATAAAATAAACTAAGCAAAACTATAATAAAGTAAAGAGATTGGAGATGAGACTCCCCTTGCAGAAATCCTCTTTCTTCCCGGCAACGGCGCCAGAATAAGAGCTTGATGAGCGCAGATTGCACACCGTTGGGGAACCCCAAGAGCAAGGTATGATGAACACAGTAGCAAGTTTTTCCTCAGTAAGAAACCAAGGTTTAATCGACCAATATGAGAAAGGCGTGACTTCTAAAGGTGTTGCTAGCTGACTATTGGCAGGGCGCACTACCGGCGTCAGCAACAACGTGGAACCTGCACACAACACAACCAAAATACTTTGTCCCAACTTACAGTGATCTCACCGGTTTTACTGAACACAAAGGATTAAATGTATCGAGTGGAAGGAGATGTTTGCAGTAGTTAAGAAGAAAATTGCTTGCGGAAAGTAAACATAACATGATTGCAGTGGTTGCATTTATAAGTGTAAAGAAAAGGACCGGGGTCGACATTTCACTAGAGCTGTCGCTCCATAAAGATAAATAACATGGTGGGTGAACAAATTACAGCTGGGCAATTGACAGAATAAAGACCATACATGAGAATATGATTACTATGCGATTCGTTTGGGCATTACAACATAATACATAGACCGTAACCCAACTGCGTCTATGACTAATAATCCACCTTCGGTTATCGTCCGAACCCCTTCCAGTATTAAGTTGCAAGCAACAGTTTATCGCATTAAGCAATGTGTGTAAAGTAAACAATAAAATTACCCTTGGATAAAACATTGTTGTTTTCTCCCTAGTAGCAACAACACATCGACAATCTTAGATGTTATTGTCACTCTTCCGGAAAACTAGAGGCATGAACCTACTATCGAGCATAAATACCCCCTCTTGGAGCCACAAGCATTTACTTGGCCAGAGTATTTACTAGGAACGGAGAGCATGCAAGATCACAAATAATATATGACAAGAATATATAATCGATCTCAACATAGTATTCAATATTCATCGGATCCCAGTAAACACAACATGTAGCATTACATAAAGATGATCTTGATCATGTAGGGCAGCTCACAAGATCTTAACATGAGGCACACATTGGAGAAGACAACCATCTAGCTACTGCTATGCACCCATAGTCTAGAGATGAACTATTCACGCATCACTTTGGAGGCGGGCATGACGATGTAGATGCCTCCAACGATGATTTCCCCCCGGTGATACGTCCAATTTGCATCACTATTTTATATCATAATTTGCTGTTATTCATTGATATATTTCATATTTGGAGATGATACTTATGTTATTTCATCTATTTTGCATGTTTCATGATTATTGGAGGATCGCGCACCGGAGCCAGGATTCTGCTGGAAAAAGCACCGTCAGAATGCAATATTTCGGAAGATCAACAATTGACGGGAATTACACGGAAAATCCTATTTTTCCAGATGACGAAGGGAGCCAGAAGGGGGAGAAGAGGGGACCCGAGGTGGGCCCACCCCATAGGCCGGCGCGGCCCAAGGCCTGGCCGCGCTGCCCTGTGAGGAGGGGGCCCACAGCCCCCTCTCGCCTCCTTTTCTTCGCGTATGCATTCGTCCCGAAAACCTAAGCCAGAGAGGTACGTCGCGAAGAGCCACAGCCGCCTCTGCGGGGCGGAGAACACCAGAGAGAAAAGAGCTCTCCGGCAGGCTGAGATCTGCCGGGGAAATTCCCTCCCGGAGGGGAAATCGACGCCATCGTCACCGTCACCGAGCTGGACATCATCTCCATCACCATCACTATCATCTTCATCATCATCACCGCCGTCTCCACCGCTGCACCTCGTCACCGCTGTAGCAATTTGGGTTTGATCTTGATTGTTTGATAGGGGAAACTCTCCCGGTGTTGATTTCTACTTGTTATTGATGCTATTGAGTGAAACCGTTGAACCAAGGTTTATGTTCAGATTGTTATTCATTATCATATCACCTCTGATCATGTTCCATATGATGTCTCGTGAGTAGTTCGTTTAGTTCTTGAGGACATGGGTGAAGTCTAAATGTTAGTAGTGAAGTATGGTTGAGTAATATTCAATGTTATGATATTTAAGTTGTGGTGTTATTCTTCTAGTGGTGTCGTGTGAACGTCGACTACATGACACTTCACCTTTATGGGCCTAGGGGAATGCATCTTGTACACGTTTGCCAATTGCGGGGTTGCCGGAGTGACGAAACCCGAGCCCCCGTTGGTATATCGATGCGGGAGGGATCGCGGGATCTCGAGTTTAAGGCTGTGGTTAGATTTATCTTAATTACTTTCTTGTAGTTGCGGATGCTTGCAAGGGGTATAATCACAAGTATGTATTAGTCCTAGGAAGGGCGGTACATTAGCATAGGTTCACCCACACAACACTTATCAAAACAATGAAGATTAATTAGTCGTATGTAGCGAAAGCACTAGACTAAAATCCCGTGTGTCCTCGAGAACGTTTGGTCATTATAAGTAAACAAACCGGCTTGTCCTTTGTGCTAAAAAGGATTGGGCCACTCACTGCAATTGTTACTCTCGCACTTTACTTACTCGTACTTTATTCATCTGTTACATCAAAACCCCTGAATACTTGTCTGTGAGCATTTACAGTGAATCCTTCATCGAAACTGTTTGTCAACACCTTCTGCTCCTCGTTGGGATCGACATTCTTACTTATCGAAGATACTGCGATACACCCCCTATACTTGTGGGTCATCAAGACTATTTTCTGGCGCCGTTGCCGGGGAGTGAAGCGCTATCGGTAAGTGGAATTGGTAAGGGAAATTTCTACTGTTTGTGCTGATTTTATTTCCGCCTGTTGCTATAACTCATTATGGAGAGATATTCTCTTGAGTGTTTATTTGGGAGATCTACTACTACTGCAAAGGTAGTGGATGAGGCGTCAGGTAAGGAAGAAATACCATACAAAATACCTATGAAAATTATTGAACGTGTAGTGGGTAACCGTTATACAGGGGATGGAACTGTCCACCCTGGAGATCATTTATTGTTCTTACATGAATTATGCGGTTGATTCAAGTGTGCAGGTATTGCTATGGATGAAGTGAGGAAGAAACTATTCTCTGTATCGCTGTCCGGTAAGCGGCGCATTGGTATAAATTCTTGGATAATGGGGATTCTCTTGAATGGAATGATATTGTGCCCCGGTTTTATTCTAAGTTCTATCCTCCAAGTGAGATTCACAAAGATCGGAATCGCATATATAATTTTTGGCCTCATGAAGGAGAAAGTATTGCCCAAGCGTGGGGGAGATTGAAGTCTTTAATGCTCAAATGCCCCATTCATGAGCTTCCTGGTAATATTATTATTGATAATTTCTATGCAAGACTTTCTTTTCAAGACAAGACCTTGCTGGATACTTCTTGTTTTGGATCATTTACACGCAACAAGGAAGAGTTTAAAAGGGACCTTCTTAATCGGATCCAAGAAAATACTGAAGGATGGGAGAACGACAAGGATAGAGAATCAGGTATAAATTATGATTATAAATGCATTGAAGCTTTTATGGATACTGAAATTTCGTAATATGAGTGCTACTTATGGTCTTGATTCTCAAGTTGCTGCAAATCTTTATAAAGCTTTTGCTTCTCATTATGAATTGCCTAAGAAGAACTTTGATAAGTATCATGAACCGTATAAAGATAAAATTGATTCATCTATAAATAAATGTGTTGTAGTTGAAACTGTTGATCATGTTATTCCCGAAGCTTATATTGAAAAAACTCCTTTCCCTGCTAAAATGAAGGAGTATTCTGTTATAAATAGTGCGGTTCATAAAAGTGAAAAGAAACCTATAGAACCCGAAGAACAAATAAAAGTTGAACTCTGCTTGTTGCAATTGTTAAAGATCTTGTGACTGAAAATGTGGAAGATGGTCATATTATTTTCTGTGAAGATGCTTCTAATATTGTTTCGCATCCTAATAAGTCTAGGGAAGCTAGTGTTCCTATGCTATCTGTTAGAATTGGTGATCATTGTTATTATGGTTTATATTGGTGCAAGTATTAGTGCTATTCCTTATGAGCTTTACACGGAGATTATGCACGAAATTGGTTCTTGTGAACTTGAAGATATTGATGTGGTTATTCGGTTGGCTAATAGAGAAACTATCTCTCCAATTGGTATTGTTCGAGATGTGGAAGTTCTATGTGGTAAGATTAAATATCCTCGCTGACTTTTTGGTACTTGGTTCTCGTTGCTAGTAAATATTGTCCTATCATTTTTGGTAGACCTTTTCTAAATACTTGTGGAGCTATTATAGATTGCAAGAAAGAGAAAATTTTGACTAAATTTGTTGGTGAATCTTATGAGTTTAACTTCTCTAAATTTACCAAAACTCCTTATAAAATTGATTCGCCTAATAGTGATTTTAAAGTTGAACAGTGTGCATCTATTGCTCTTGCTCCTAGTAATCCTTTGCAGCAACATTTGGAGAATAGTGAGAGTGAAGTTTTTAGGGAAGAAAGAGACGAGCTTGATGAAATTTTCCTTCGCCAACCTATTCTTAAGCATGATTTACCGTTGGAAGATTTGGGTACAACACCACCACCAAAGGAAGATCCTGTCTTTGATTTAAAACTATTGCCTGATAATCTTAAATATGCTCATATTGATGATAAGAAAATATATCCTGTTATTATTAGTTCTAAGCTTTCGAGTTTGAAGAAGAAAGGTTATTGGAAATATCGAAGAAACACCGAGGTGCTATTGGCTACACTCTTGATGACTTGAAGGGGATCTCTCCCTCTATTTGCCAACACGCCATTAATATGGAGGATGATGCGAAGCCTGTTGTTGAACCTCAGCGTCGTCTAATTCCTAAGATGAAGGATGTGGTAAGAAATGAGGTATTAAGACTCCTTGAAGCTGGTATTATATATCCTATTGTTGATAGTAGATGGGTTAGTCCTGTGCATTGTGTTCCTAAGAAAGGAGGAATGACTGTTGTGCCTAATGATAATGATGAGCTCATACCTCAAAGAGTAGTTGTAGGTTATAGAATGTGCATTGATATCGAAAAGTTAATAAGGTTACTAAGAAAGATCATTACCCTTTGCCTTTTATTGATCAAATGTTAGAAAGGTTATCTAAAAATACTCATTTTTGCTTTCTTGATGGTTATTACGGGTTTTCACAAATTGCTGTTAAAACTAAAGATCAAGAGAAAACCACTTTCACTTGTCCCTATGGAACTTATCCTTATAGGCGTATGCCTTTTGGTTTATGTAATGCTCCTGCTACTTTTCAAAGATGCATGTCTGCTATTTTTTATGGCTTTTGTGAGAGTATTGTAGAGGTATTCATGGATGATTTTTCTGTCTATGGGAATTCTTTTGATAGTTGCTTGCGAAACCTTGATAAAGTTTTGCAGAGATGTGAAGAAACTAACCTTGTTCTTAATTGGGAGAAATGCCACTTTATGGTTAATGAAGGAATTGTATTGGGACATAAAATTTCGGAGAGAGGTATTGAAGTTGATAGAGCTAAAGTTGAAGCCATTGAGAAGATGCCCTATCCTAGGGATGTTAAAGGTATTCGTAGTGTTCTTGGTCATGCTGGGTTTTATAGGAGTTTTATTAAAGATTTCTCCAAGATTTCAAAGCCTCATACTAATCTTCTTCAAAAAGATATACCTTTTGTTTTTGATGATGATTGTAAGGAAGCTTTTGAACTCTAAAGAAAGCCTTAACAACTGCCCCTATAGTTGAACCTCCTGATTGAAATTTACCATTTGAAATTATGTGTGATGCTAGTGATTTTCTTTGTAGGCTGCTGTTCTTGGACAGCGAGTAGATAAAAAACTGAATGTTATTCATTATGCTAGTAAAACTCTTGATGCTGCTCAAAGAAATTATGCTACTACTGAAAAAGAATTGTTAGCTGTAGTCTTTTCTTGTGATAAATTTAGATCTTATATTGTTGATTCAAAAGTTACGATTCATACTGGATCATGCTTGCAATTAGATACCTTATGACAAAGAAAGATGCTAAGCCAAGGCTTATTAGATGGGTACTTCTTTTGCAAGAATTTGATTTACATATTGTAGATAGGAAAGGTGCTTGATAATCCTGTTGCTCGATAATTTGTCTAGATTGGAAAATATTGTTTATGATCCTGTTCTGTTAATGATAGTTTTCCAAATGAACAATTGGCTGTAATAAAGGTGAGCTCGCGAGACAGTCCTTGGTATGCTTGATTATGCTAACTTTATTGTTTCCAAGTACTTGCCTCCAACCTTTTCAGCTCAGCAGAGGAGGAAATTCTTTTATGACTTGAGGCATTATTTTTGGGATGACCCACACTTATATAAAGAAGGAGTGGATGGTATTCTGCGAAGGTGTGTTCCCGAATATGAACAACAAGAGATATTGAGTAAATGTCATGGTAGTGCTTATGGAGGACATCACGCTGGAGATAGAACCGCACAAAAGGTTCTACAATCAGGTTTTTATTGGCCAACTCTCTTCAAAGATGCAAGGAAGTTTATTTTATCTTGTGATGAATGTCAAAGGGTTGGTAATATCTCCGGACGCAATGAAATGCCTATGAATTATACTCTTGTTATTGAACCGTTTGATTGTTGGGGATTTGACTTCATGGGACCTTTTCCCTCTTCAGAAGGTAACACTCATATACTTGTTGCTGTTGATTATGTTACTAAATGGGTGGAAGCCATACCTACAAAAAGTGCTGATGGTGAGACCTCTTTAAGAATGCTTTTAGACATTATTTTTCCTAGATTTGGAGTTCCTAGATATATTATGACAGATGGAGGTTCTCACTTTATTCATGGTGGTTTTAGAAAAACTCTTGCTAAATATGGTATTAATCATAGAATTTCTTCCGCTTATCATCCTCAAACTAGTGGGCAAGTAGAACTATCAAATAGAGAAATTAAATCTATCTTGCAAAAGACTGTTAATAAAACTAGAAAGAATTGGGATAGTAAATTGAAGGAAGCACTATGGGCTTATAGAACTGCTTATAAAAACCCGATGGGAATGTCACCTTATAAAATGGTTTATGGAAAGGCTTGTCATTTACCTTTAGAACTAGAGCACAAAGCTTATTGGGCTGTTAGAGAATTAAATAAAGATCCTAAACTAGCCGGTAATAAGAGGTTGTTGCAATTAAGTTCTCTAGATGAATGGAGGAGTGAAGCCTATGAAAATGCTAAACTCTTTAAAGAGAAAGTTAAGAAATGGCATGATAGAAGGATTATCAAAAGAGAGTTTAATATTGGGGATAAAGTCCTATTGTATCGGTCTCATCTCAGATTCTTTGCAGGGAAATTACTCTCGAAATGGGAAGGACCATATGTTGTTGAGGAGGTGTATCGATCAGGAGCAATTAAAATTAGTTCTCTTCAAGGCAATGCCACACAAGTGGTGAATGGACAAAGACTCAAGCATTATATCTCAGGTGACTCTTATAATGTAGATCTTGATGTTATTCGAGTGGAAACACCGGAGGCTTTCATCAAAGGTCAAATTGACAGTCCGCCAGAACTCGACTTTGAATAGGTAACAGTACAGGTAATAAAAAGTTCGCAATTTACTTTCCGAACAATGTTTTTTTTGTTTTTGGAAAATATGAGAAATTACGAGATCGAAACGGAGTGGAGGAGACGCACGAGGGCGTGCCCTCACAGGCCGGCGCAGCCAGGGCTTGGCCGCGCCGCCCTATGAGGACACCGCCTCGTTGCCCCTTTCCGACTCTGGTTCGACCTGGTACTTTCCGTTTGTTGTGAAATTTTTTGCTATATAATCCCCCGGACCCCTGGAGGTCCGTATATCGTTTTCTCGACGTGTTTTGTTTCGAGCTGTTTCTGCCAGGATCTATTTTCAACCTAGGAGCACCATGGTCTCCAACAACAAGGACAAGGAGCCTTCGGAGGAAGGTATCCAAGACCCCGAGTTGAAGGAAGAAGTCAAGGAGGATGAAGAGGGAGTCGAAGAAGTTCCGCGAGTACGCCCGCGCACCACCATTGCAAGCATCGGAGTGGTGTCAAACCCGTTCAACGCCAAGAAGAGTGCACGGATTAGCACCGGAGGAGGAGTTCCACGTCATTACCTAGCTCCAAAGACATCTTCTTCGAGGCACTTACCATCCCTTCCGCAATCTAATCTACAATAATCAAATTGAAAGGACTCCCAAGGCAGCATTGCCTAGCAATTGGGATATAGATCGTTCTAACACCTGCAGGAAGGACGAAGCTCGAAGCTGAAGGATGGGGAAATAACTCCAAAAATTGGGACTCGCCGTTTGATATACTTCTTAATCGCGTCGAGCACAATTCAGAGATGATCCGCAACCTCATGTACAAGATTGATGAGCTTCAGGAGCTTGTGGAGAAGCTTGTCGGGAATTCATCACCACCATCGCCAAAGGAGTAATTCATCATCGGTATTGGCATCCCCTTGGCTTGTTCCAAGCTTGGGGGAGTGCCGCGGTATCACATCATCACTACCTTTTACTTTTTACTATCAAGTAGTGTCATATCATGAGTAGGGAAGTTATCATATAAGATGGGTTGCAGTGTGGAAGTATCTCTCCTTTAGTTGGTTGTCTATGTATCCTTTGGTGTGAGTTATCGATATGAAATATTAATGAGAAGTCTTATCATTTACATATTGCACATCTTATTTTAGTTTGCAATTTCTGTTATATGATTGATCTTGATTTTAGTATTGGTACCACTTTGGGAGCATTGAGTAAATTTATTTGGTTTTGGCAAACTTAGCATTGGTCAATAGCAACAACACCTTGAGGTTTAAGTAGAAAAGAGAAATACATATAGTTGTTTCATTGTCTTCCTTTCTTGTTAGCTCATAACTTATTATTCTGAAGTTAAAATTGTTTGTGCTTGCAAGAAAGATGCATGATTATGTCTATCACATGTATATTTGCTTGTTTCCCTCAACTCTTATGCTTGCTAATTAACCTTGCTAGCCAAAGACCTGTACTCGAGAGGGAATGCTTCTCGTGCATCCAAACCTGAACCCAAACCTATGCCATTTGTGTCCACCATATCTACCTACTGCATGGTATTTCCTGCCATTCCAAGTAAATACTTCATGTGCTACCTTTAAACAATTCAAAATTTATTACTTCTTATTTGTGTCAATGTTTTATAGCTCATGACGAAGTATGTGGTGTTTTATCTTTCAGTCTTGTTAGGCAGCTTCCACTAATGGACTAGTGGCTTCATCCACTTATCCTATAATTTTGCAAAAAGAGCCGGCAACGGGGTTCCCGACCCCAATTAATCAACTTTCATTAATAATTCTCTTCACATGTTTTGCTGCGATTCATCGGTAAGCAACTTAATTTTGCAATAGACACTCCTCCATGGTATGAGATTGTTGGAAGGCACCCGAGGATTCGGTTAGCCATGGCTTGTGTAAGCAAAGGTGGGGGGAGTGTCATCCTTAAATAAACTAAAGTACATGTGTAAATAAAAGAGAAGAGGGATGATCTACCTTGCTGGTAGAAATAACGTCCTTCATGGGAGCCGCTCTTTGGAGGTCTGTCTGGCAAGGGGGTTAGAGTACCCACTACCATTCGTTGACAACAACAAACACCTCTCAAAACTTTACTTTTATTCTCTTTATATGATTTCAAAACTGAAAAAGCTCTAGCACATGATTTAATCCCTGCTTCCTCTCGCGAAGGGCCTCGTCTTTTACTTTATGTTGAGTCAGTAAACCTATTTCCCTCCATCTCAAGCAAGCATTTTAGTTGTTCGATCAAACTATTATATTGTGATTTGCTTCATCATGTCTTTTATTCTTCCTTGTTTAGTACAAGTTTTATCTCGAATGAATGAAGCTTTGAAAGTTATCAATGATAATTATGATTGAGTATGCAAGATGAGCCACATAAGCTTTAATATGAGAGCGCTGCTCAATAGATAAGTATAATCTGTTAATTGTTCTCTGACCAAGAACAAAGTTTGCCATCACCAACTATGATTTCTTATGCACCTTTATTTGTGATTACCTTATACTTGTTTCAAGTTGAGTTATATGAGGAAGTTGTTTACTAGAATGTCTTGTGTGAATGAATATGATGCTTCTTGTCCGTATTTGATTTATCGACTCTTCACTCCATAAACATGTGGTCCTGTTTACCGAGTTCGGTTTCGCTTGGGGACAAGCGAGGTCTAAGCTTGGGGGAGTTGATACGTCCAATTTGCATCACTATTTTATATCATAATTTGCTGTTATTCATTGATATATTTCATATTTGGAGATGATACTTATGTTATTTCATCTATTTTGCATGTTTCATGATTATTGGAGGATCGCGCACCGGAGCCGGGATTCTCGTTGGAAAAAGCACCGTCGAATGCAATATTTCGGAAGATCAACAATTGACGGGAATTACACGAAAAATCCTATTTTTCCGGATGACGAAGGGAGCCGAAGGGGGAGAAGAGGGGACCCGAGGTGGGCCCACCCCATAGGCCGGCGCGGCCCAAGGCCCGGCCGCGCCGCCCTGTGAGGAGGGGGCCCACAGCCCCCTCTCGCCTCCTTTCTTCGCGTATGCCTTCGTCCCGAAAACCTAAGCCGAGAGGTACGTCGCGAAGAGCCACGGCCGCCTCTGCGGGGCGGAGAACACCGGGGAGAAAGAGCTCTCCCGGCAGGCTGAGATCTGCCGGGGAAATTCCCTCCCGGAGGGGAAATCGACGCCATCGTCACCGTCACCGAGCTGGACATCATCTCCATCACCATCACTATCATCTTCATCATCATCACCGCCGTCTCCACCGCTGCACCTCGTCACCGCTGTAGCAATTTGGGTTTGATCTTGATTGTTTGATAGGGGAAACTCTCCCGGTGTTGATTTCTACTTGTTATTGATGCTATTGAGTGAAACCGTTGAACCAAGGTTTATGTTCAGATTGTTATTCATTATCATATCACCTCTGATCATGTTCCATATGATGTCTCGTGAGTAGTTCGTTTAGTTCTTGAGGACATGGGTGAAGTCTAAATGTTAGTAGTGAAGTATGGTTGAGTAATATTCAATGTTATGATATTTAAGTTGTGGTGTTATTCTTCTAGTGGTGTCGTGTGAACGTCGACTACATGACACTTCACCTTTATGGGCCTAGGGGAATGCATCTTGTACTCGTTTGCCAATTGCGGGGCTGCCGGAGTGACAGAAACCTGAGCCCCCGTTGGTATATCGATGCAGGAGGGATCGCAGGATCTCGAGTTTAAGGCTGTGGTTAGATTTATCTTAATTACTTTCTTGTAGTTGCGGATGCTTGCAAGGGGTATAATCACAAGTATGTATTAGTCCTAGGAAGGGCGGTACATTAGCATAGGTTCACCCACACAACACTTATCAAAACAATGAAGATTAATTAGCCGTATGTAGCGAAAGCACTAGACTAAAATCCCGTGTGTCCTCGAGAACGTTTGGTCATTATAAGTAAACAAACCGGCTTGTCCTTTGTGCTAAAAAGGATTCGGCCACTCGCTGCAATTGTTACTCTCGCACTTTACTTACTCGTACTTTATTCATCTCGTTACATCAAAACCCCCGAATACTTGTCCGTGAGCATTTACAGTGAATCCTTCATCGAAACTGCTTGTCAACACATTCTGCTCCTCGTTGGGATCGACATTCTTACTTATCGAAGATACTGCGATACACCCCCTATACTTGTGGGTCATCACCCGGCAGGGTGCCGGGAAGAGCTTCAGAACCCTCCCGAGCTAAGATCTGCAATGGCGACTGCGACGGAACTTTTCGTGGATGGAGGCTCGGGTGTTCAGGGTTTTCCAGAGATCGTGAATAAATAAGCGGAAGGGCGATGTCGGTGGAGGCCAGGGGGCCCACACCACCCCTAGGCGCGGGCCCAGGCCAGGCTGCGCCTAGGTGTGGTCTGGCCGCCCTGCGCCGCTTCTTCGACCCCCTCTGGACTCTGTCTTCGTTACGGAAAAATATTGACTTCGGCTTTTGTTTCGTCCAACTCCGAGAATATTTCCTGTACAACTTTTCTAAAATACAAAACAACAGAAAACAGGGACTAACACTGTGGCATCTTGTTAATAGGTTAGTGCCGAAAAATGTATAAAAGTGCAACGAAGCATGAGCAAAACATATATAAATTGGTGTAAAACAAGCATGGAGCATCTAAAATTATAGATACGTTTGAGACGTATCAGCCACACCATTGGACTCCTAGGTGTCAAAATATTCAGCTGAAGTGGAAACTAGAGGTGTGCCAAGGGCCTCACTTGAGCCCATGACATACTTTCCAGTGGTGAGGCTGAAGGAGAAGATGGTCCGCATCTCATCGTAATTCACAATGGGTGTGTTCAGGAACTCAATGTCCTTGGGGTTATCCTACGACGGGAATACAATGTGTCAGTTGTGCAAGTTAGCGATGAATGATGAAGTATTACAATGCTGGAGGGTAGTGTGCTAATCGCGACGTGCCCATAGTAGTGTTCAACCTCCAGGAGGATGCATTTGCTCCCCGGTGAGCCACCTGACCCTCCACTTCCTCAAGTGGTTGTACACCCGTGTCGAGCCAAGACGTCAGCACAATAGTGCTCCAGGAGGGTCTTGGCATGTCTAAATTCTTCACAAAGCGAGTCCTACAATGACCAAACTACGCAAATCATTGCAACAACTTACACATCATACAATACATGATAGGAACAACCACTAATCTAGAACACAGAAGGTGAATCTACGTCCGCAAAACGGAGACATGGTGTAAGGGTATATTGCCCCTATGTGTGGTTTTGGTAATTAATGACAACCCCTATGGACTAATGTTTTCATTGAGTTTATATGAAGGAACATTCCATAGGTACTACTTGTATTCCATGTGTTGGATTCAAGTATGGATGCCATGAAGATAAAGATACACCGTGTTTATTGGCATCAAGATCATCGGTATGAAGATATATATGTGATATGATCAAGAAGAAGAAATGAAGATGGAGTTCTTATGTGGAACTCAATATTAGCCATGCTCTATCTTATGTGAGTATGAGAAGATACAAGGTTGAGTTGGGCAAGTTCAAGATGAGCATCTTGAGTGGATCACATGCTTGAAGCTTGCCGTCCATTTGGTGATAATGGACTAGTGAAGATGTGCATCAATGGAGCTTTCCCATCATAGTGTATGGGGGAGCATTTGTGAGTCTTCACGAAGCAACATTGGTCAAGTGTGGCATTCCGACTTGTGTAGAGCTTGAAGTGTTATCATCAAGATCAAGCGGGATGCGCAAGGCAAAGGTATGACCTTGATAGGTTTTCCTTTTACCGGTCTCGAGGTGGTTGATGGGAGACCGGATTATAGGATAGATAGCCGCACTATCAAGAGGGGCTTTCGGTTGGGTAACTTGATCACATCGTCTTAGGGAGCTCAATCCTTTGCATACTTTGCATATCCCTATTGCTTCTTGGTGTTTCTCTCGTGTGAGGTTCTTGAGCTTGTTGCTAGCTTTACAACAAGCCCAAGTTCATCGAAAACGGAATCCGCATGCATCTTCTATTGCGTTTTCGAGTTTGGACGTCTTTACCGTTTCTTGACGGTGGGAGACTCCCTCTCTAAAATCATCTAAAAATGTTATGTGAGGAGTCTCCATTGGGGTTCTATTCGTCGTTATCTTTCCAACAAAATTGGTTTCATGTCAATCGGAGTTCGGGAGCATTAGTTATTAAAGAAAAAGGAAAAGGAGAAAAGAATAAAAGGAAAAAGAAAAAGAAGGGGCCAGCCGACCGGCCGGTCTGACCGGACCGGCCACCGGCCCACCCGGTCCGCGACCGGACCCGGCACTGATGTCATCCGGGCTGTGTCCAGGGGCTTCTGGCCCATGACCGGTTGCAGGCCCGGTCCACGACCGGCCTGCCCGGCGCGCACCCCGGTCCGGCCGGAATCTCTGCTGGGCCGCCTCCGCCCCGCGCGGCCCACGCGGCACTGCGCAGCCTGCACGCCCCACGCTTACCTGCCGCCAACGCGCGCGCTTCTAGCGCCCGGTTGCTGGGCCGGTCCGACCGGGCTGCTGACCGGCCTGGCCGGCTGCTGCTCCGGTCGACCGGCTCGGCGATCGGTCGGGCCGTTTTCGGCCGCTTTTCTGCCCGTTTTTTCTGTCTTTTTCCCCCAACAGTTTTATTTGCTCCCATGCTATAAATAGCTCTTCTTCCACCTTGAGCAAGTAACTTCTTCCCCTTTCTCTCACCTCCATTGTTGCATTTGAAGAAGTTGCTCTCTCCCTTGATTCCTCCAACCATTCTTGCTCATATTTGAGGATTTGAGAGAGGAGATCTAGATCTACACTTCCACCAAACCATTTCTTCTCTAAGTGAGGGAATCTCTTGGGATCTCGATCTTGGAGTCTTTAGTTGACTTTCCCCCTTGTTCTTCCTCTCCAATCTCATCCTAGCATTCGTTGCTTTGGTGGGATTTGAGTGTGAAGGACTTGAACACCTCCGGTGTTCTTGCTTTGCATCATTGCATAGTGTTGAGCTCTCCACCACGATTTGTTCGAGTGAGAGACCGTGAGCTTGTTACTCTTGGAGGGTGACCTCCTAGTTAGCTTGGTTGGTGTCCCGGTGATCTCTTCGTGGAAGATTGTGAAGGGGTCCGGGCTTCTCCTTCGTGGAGCTTGTGAAGTGGTTGTGGAGCTTGCCATCTCCGGAGCGGAGGAAAAGCTAACCATAAGGAAAGGGCCATTATCCTTCGTGGGTGTGGTTCGGAGAATAGGGTGAGCCTTCGTGGCGCGGGAATCCTTCGTGGGACCTCCACTCCTCCAAACGTGACGTACCTTGTTGCAAAGCAAGGGAACACGGGAATACATCCTCGTCTCCGCGTGCCTCGGTTATTTCTATACCCGAGCTCTCTTTCCTTGTGATAGCCATCGTGCTTGAAGTACATATATCTTGCTATCACTTGTGCTACATATATCTTGTGCCTATCTTGCTTAGCTCTAGTTGTTATTGTTACACTTAGTTGAGCTTAGCATATTTAAGGTTTGTGCTTGTAAACTAAACGATAGTTTAATTCCGCATTCTTACAAGACAAATCCGCAAGAGTTTGTAATTGCCTATTCACCCCCCCTCTAGGCGACATCTCGATCTTTCACATGGCAAATGACAGTGCAAGGTTTAGCAAATCACCGATGAACAATCAACTCTCATGTAAATCCTACCCAGATTTAGCAAATCCTATCGAGATCTAACCCTAGGGAAACCACTTGGAGCTGCGGCTACTTAGAGTCATCGCTAGAGGCAAATGAGAACTCGAAAAGAAGACGAAGTGGCCTTGTGCAGTTGTTGCTGACCGGAGATATGTGTGCCGCTTAAGTGCTCTGGGACCGGGGGTGAAGCTCGAGAAGTGTGTGTCTGTGTGTGTGTGTGGGGGGGGGGGGGATGGAGGTCCCGAATCGAGCCGTGAGAGTGGAGGGTAAAAATAGAGGCGGGTGCTCGATAGGAATCCCCTCCTTTCGCATTTCGCCACAACGGTCGCGTTCGTGCAAGTAAAGATGCCCTTTTGCATCGATGGAGCACGAGACCGCGGTGACTTGTTGAAAACAGTCGATTCGACCGTTCATCTGAGGCTGACACAATGTACTAGCTTTTTTTTCTTTATTGGAAAATTGTAAAGGCGAGTTTTTTCGGCGAATTCAACAAAAATAACATAAAAGTGGATTTTTTTTAAAAATGAACCTTTTGCGAAACTATTTCGCAGGAATAACCCCTCGGTGCCACGCCTGCAACGGCGGTGTTGCACACATCAGTGCCACGCCGTGACTCTCGGCGCGGCAGAGGCGCCAGCATGGCCAGGCGGGTCCCAGTACTTGGTAGTGTGGCGCCCTGGGGCATAGTAGTAGTAGCCCTGGGTCCCTGTAGCTTTTTTTTCTTAATCGGAAAATTGTAAAGGCGAGTTTTTCTGGAGGTGGCGTTTTGGCTCATAGGAGCAAATGCTCCCATTATATAAAATAATTAAAAAATAATTTTAAAAATGTTAAAAAAATCGACATAAATTTTTTGGTGTACATCGTGACATTCTATGTTTGTACACAAGTTTTTGTGGAAAAATAACATTTTGTGTGGTGTGTACAAAAAAGACAAAAAAATGTGCTGTATGTAGTCGTGTTACAACATCAAAATTTGTCCTTTTTACAGGAGCCACAAGAATTTTTTTCTTTTTTTGAAAATTTGTGTACCAACATAAAATGTTTAGATGTACATGTAAAAATTTAGTTTAGAATTTTTGACACTTCAAAATGTGGATTCACATAATGAGAGCAAATGCTCCTATGAGCCAAAGTGCATTTTCCAGTTTTTCTTCCTGTCTCTTTGTTCTTGAGCTGAACTCTAGTTACACGTGTCGCCTCTTCCACCCCTAAGACCCCGAGCTGCACAACAAACTATCTCTCTCTCTCCCGTGCAGCACTGCTCCACGATTCACACCTCGCGCGCCCGCACAAGTCCAGGAGCCCACTCCAATCCTACTACCGCGCTTCCTTCCCGTCGCCGGCGAGCCACCCCATCGATGGCAGCCGCTAGGGGTGCGGCGTCTCGGTCACCTCTCCTCCTTCATCACCACCTCCCCCAGGTCGGCCCCCCGCCCCCTCTTCCACCTCACCCACTCACCCCCACCCCCTCGTTCCGCAACTGCAGGAGCATTTCTCCACCGTCTCCGGCTCTCCGGACTCGGTTTGGCGCGAGTTTGCGTTTACGGTTCAATTGCACAACGTGCCCCGTGAATTAATTCAATGATTTGTTGGCTTATTGCAGGTGCCATCCGGCGGGCTAGGCTGGCTGAGGGTGGGCTCACTCGGGGCCGGACGGGATAGCAGTAGCAGACGGCGCCTCCGGGGCGGGGTTAGGATCTTCGCACGCTACTCCTCTTCCGCACAAGATTTCCCCAGTCGTCTCCAAGGTAATTCAGTGACTCATCGCAGCGTCTTGCTTCCTGCAGAAAATGGATGACTCTGTCTCTGTATGAGGTGGACGAGCGGTTCTAAGGGCATTTCGGTGATGGAGTAATATGGGGACTGGGGTTGAATGTGTGGAGTCTATCCGTGCTACTGCTGGAAACTGACCTTTGGGTCTTGCAATTTTTTGTCCAAGTGCAGATAGAGCTGGCGAATTTCCGAAATTAGTCGAGGATCTTCTCCAGACGTCTATTAGCACGGGGCCTCGAGGTGCCTTCAGGATGGCGCAAGGGATCCAAGCCCTCCTCGGTGTTGGTGGGGAGTGGCTGAATGACTTCTCGAAGGTTCGTTCTCGTTTTATCCTTCTTATGTTGTTTCTGTAAATCTTGGTGTGTCTGGAAATACAGATGTTCTTCAGACATAAAAGAAGATTATCCGGGCAGTTGTAGACTGACGAACATAGTGTGTTTCTTGATGCATTTGGCAGCATATAATTGATCATAAAGCATAACTGGTAATATCACTGACAAAGATGTGCACACGGGGATCTATACAGTCCTTTTTAGTTTATTCTAGCCACAATGGCATCCCTGTTGTTGCTGAAATCAGCAGCAAAACAACCATGAATTTACTCATTGTACAATCTTGTTTTATCCAATATTTCTTCATTTACGTAACTAGCTTCTTACAGATCAAAGTTACTGACCATCGACGATATCCAAATTAACAGACAACCTTTTTTGTATTACTTGCTGGAGACTTAATCATATAATTCATATGAAAAAAAATCGTAAATTTACCGAACTATTGTTCTGGCAAGAGTTATTATATTTATCTGTGAGCATAGTTCTTTGCCTGTCTCTGCTTCTGTTGTCTCTTTGTGCTCTGCTATAAACAAAAGTAGAATTAACTCTTATGTAGGTGTGAATTAAATGAACTGAAAAAATGTGGCAGTGGCTAGTATCAGGTGATTTGGGTGCAAGCAGTTCTGGTTTTCAAAATGAATTTTTGGAATCTGTAAAATTTACGTGAGTCTACTGTGTCATATCAAATTGATAATTCTTGTTAGTGGAAAAAATACATCTGCTGAAATAACCACATGTGTGCCTGCACAGGCGCATGCCCACATATCAAGGACCCCCAAAGGGCGACTCAGGGTATTATAGGTTTAGCATCGACCTGGTGAAGTGCTGGTGGGTTGAGCTGGGTTAGGTTTGCAACCTGTAAGGAGGACTAGTAAGGCCACCTTCACACGGTAGACCGCAAACGGACAGATTGTGTCCGCCGGTGTCCGCGCCATTTTGGAGCAAACCCAGCCCAAAATTTGTGTAGGTTTGCGGGCGCGGGACAGCGCGCGGACAGGCCGTGCACCCTCCCATGACCCGCAAGTCAGTGGAAGAAAAGCCATTGCCTGATTTTTTTTTGGTGGCTACATTTTGCATTCATAATAAACCTAAATTAGACTAAACTAAGCTACATCGGGCCCTCTCCAGCGTCGGCGTAGCTGGCTTGGCCCTCGCTGCCTTGGCGCTCGCTGGCCGCCGGGCCACCGGTCTCGCCGCCGGAGCTTCCTTGGCCACAGGTGTATGGCTTTGTTGGCGCGACACATCCTCTCGTGAGCGGCCTGCCTCCTCATGGTCTGGGCGTAGGTCATGGCCTGCCGCAGCGTGGGCGGCCGCCTGTTGTGCCGCCGGGTGAGCGCTCGTGATCGCCGCCGCTTCCGCATCTGCGGAGGCCTTGATCTCGGTGGCCCTCGCCGCCTGCCGCACCGCTGCTGCGTCCTCTCGAAGCTGCTCCGATGCCACCTTGCCCAGGCGTGGCGCTCTGCCACCATGAATTGGCGGGCCGCGTTCCACAACGGCGAGAAAGCTCGAGGAGGCTGGAGTCGATGGAGTCGTCTGAGGCTTCTAGAGCTTGCTGCTGCTCGCTCTGGAAGGACTCGAGGAGGACTCGCTGCTCCGCGGTGATCGGCACGTGGAGGTTGTCGCCCCGGTCCTCACTACTCACCATGGGGCTCGGAGGGTTTTTCTCCAGTGCGGCCTTGCTGATCTGGGCCCAAGTGGTGTGTGGGGCATGGTCAGACATGGCTAGGGTTGTGTAGGCTGGCCGAGGTCCCCGGCGGCCCCGATTTTTATAGGCACAGCGGTCTACGTGGGAAACAGCATGGTTAGTAAGGGTGTCAAGTGGGATCCCACTTTTATCCCACTTGTAGTATAATTTGATTTTTTTAGTACAAATTTTGACATCAAAATTTAAACTACATAGTACAAAATGACATCCCACCGGGATCCCACCTTGACACCCTAATGGTTAGGCGGGAAACAACAGAGCCAGGTGCGGACAGCTGGCCCCACAAAATGCAGTCCGCCGTAAGGGCTGCTGGCAAGCGCAATCTCAAACAGACATGGACCTCTCCCTTGTCCGCGGGCCACCGCAACGGACCCAAACTGACACTTTGACGGTCCGAAATGCGGTCGACCGTCGGAGGTGGCCTTAGGCATGGTTGGCATGACGCTTGCTCCTTGTGGAAGATGGTGATATTAGCTTTGCTTTGGTTTTGCACAACTGTTAGGTCTATTGATACAGTCGTTAATGGTTTCGGTTTCAGCAGATATATTAATAATGCTTTGCTCTCTATCTAATGCAGACAGCTAACACGTCAGCAGGAATTCCAGCTCAGATGCGGCTTGGTTTGCTTTCTCCTCTTTACCTCAGAAGGCTTTTTGAACGCATGGGTGCAACTTATATCAAGCTAGGTCAGGTATGGGCATGTTCATAATTTATACTGTCATATCATCAAGAAGTAAGGTTGACACAGAAGTTAATGGCGTGTCTTCACATTTATTAGTGACCTATTTCGTTGAAATGAAATTCGCCTGAATCAGGGATCAGGAAAAAAGTGTTTGTTTGGGTTTCAGCTTTTTTCGTGGGAAGCCACTCTGGAAGCCCAGCCAAACAGGGCCTAAGATTGTACAACTAGGAATTCGAGTTCACACGCCAGCCTTCTAAATTTCTAGTGACAGTTAGAATTTTGATAGGTAGCATATGGAAAATTTGAGAGCATTTGTCCTTTTTAGGGTGGTGTTTTGGGTAGGTGCGGAGATGGTTTCTACTTTGTACTAAGCCTTTTCTTTTTTAATCATATGTTGTGTCTGTGTTCTTAGCCTGGATAGTCAACTGACTGTGTCATTGTGCAGTTCATAGCGTCTGCGCCAACTTTTTTCCCTCCAGAATATGTTGAAGAATTCCAGAACTGCTTTGACCGAGCACCATCCGTTCCATATAATGAGATCGAGTCGATATTGCTTGAGGAGTTGCAGCGGCCATTGGATAGTGTGTATGAGTACATTGATCCCGTGCCAATAGCCTCTGCTTCAATAGCACAGGTTTCTGTTGCGAGCATCTGAATTACATTCTTCAATCTAGCATCAAAGAGTTGAGGTAACTTTATTATCATCCAGGTTCATGGGGCTAGGTTGAAGAGCTCTCAGAAGGATGTGGTGATTAAAGTCCTAAAGCCTGGTATTGAAGATACTTTGGTTGCTGATCTGAATTTTATCTATGTTGTTGCACGTGTTTTGGAGTTTCTAAGCCCTGAGTTAGAGAGGACATCACTGGTAAGAGACCTCCTAGTTATAGTTCCACATGCGAGGATATCCTTGACTTTCATAGCATACAAATATGTCATTAAACATGGATCTTTTTTCTGTTTTAAAATAGCAAACATGCAGCCTGGTGTAAGCCTTATTGAAGCAGAATAACCATTCGACCAATTTGTTCCTGGAGCACGAGAAACCAAATTCCACTAAAACTGGAAGTTTTATGTCCTCATCAAAGGTTGTGTGTGTAGTATAAAAAAAATTATTTTTTGTTTGATTAATGCAGCTTGTAAAACATGACAAATGAACTTGCTCTCATGAGCATATGCTTGGTTTTCTTTTCCAAGGCTGAGTGAAGATATTTGTGCTTGTGAGACTATTTGTTTGTATTTATTTTCCAACAATCGTGTAGCTGAGTATGAGAGTGTGTCAGAATGATCATGTTCAGGTAATATCAAACAATACTTTACATCAACATATCCATATATTGTGTTCACTAATCAGAATGTTACAATGAGTTGCCCTTTTGAGAAAGTTACAATAAGGATTGTGTCTAGAGAGATTTTGATTCTACAAATAACTCACACTCCATAGCATGTGTTTCATTGTGAAATTATCTTTCATATAAATCAATATTTTCTGGTTCATGCACGTCAACATAATGCATACAGCTTTGTTAACTTATCATATACATATTTCTATAATCTTGGAAGTCCACATTCTGTGATATCGTTGAGTGAGTTAGATAATGCAGAGTGTAAGCATGCAACTCAACTTTGTGATGCATCACAAAACAAAACTGTGATGTATATTCTATTTCTTTAGGTTGCTATCATCAAGGATATAAAGGAATCAATGCTTGAAGAAGTTGATTTTAGAAAAGAGGCTGTAAATATGGAGGCTTTCCAGAGATACATCGAAGCGATGGGATTTGATAGGCAGGCCAAGTCTCCATTTGTGTATCGACACTGTAGCACAAAACGTGTCTTAACTATGGAAAGATTGTATGGTGTTCCGCTCACTGATCTTGATTCTATAAGGTCTCTTGTTCCTGATCCTGAGTTGACTTTAGTCACTGCCCTCAATGTCTGGTATGTTCCAATTTCAGCACCTGCCCCTTTATCTTCTTATATAACAATCAATTTGGATAATTATGAGGCAGTAGTCAAGTCTCAGTACAAGCATATTAATGAATCCACATAATGTGCAGGTTTGGAAGCTTGATTTCATGTGAATCCTTCCATGCGGATGTGCATGCAGGAAACCTATGGTTGCTTCGTGATGGGCGTGTTGGATTTATTGATTTTGGTATGTTTCAAGACTTAAGTTGCTGCCACATGTATTACTATCGCCATGTTACGGGCAGTAATGTTCTTATTGGAGTTTATGATGTAGTCTTTGCTTACATATGCTAACTACCCAACATTCTACTCCCTCCGTCCCAAAATAACTTGCTCAACTTTTTCTAGATACGGATGTATCTATAACTAAAATGTGTCTATATACTTCCGTATATAGACACAGTTGAGCAAGTTATTTGGGATGGAGGGAGTAGGTTTTTTTGTTTGTTACTTGGTGTCTTACCAGCCTTTTGATTACTACTGCAATCATTAGCCATAACATCTTGTCAACGAAGTAAAGTAATATTAGTAAATATACTTAACAGGAATTGTGGGCCGAATATCCCCAAGTACTTGCGCTGCTATGGAGATCTTTTTGGCTTCTTTCGCAACTGAGGATTACAAGGCTATGGCATCTGCCCTTTCCGAAATGGGTGCTACAGGGAATGATATAGATGTTGATTCTTTTGCCAAGGACTTGCAAAAGATATTCTCATCACTTCAGGTAATGTCCACCAACAGCACAAGGGTACTTCTTTTTATCACCGAAGAGAAGGATACTTGATTTGGTGCCAGCGCGGATCTGGCCTGAACAGTTGTTAGTTGTGACAGCTAAATGTTGATTTAGGTAGCTTGTGTAGCAACTAATGTAACCACCCTTTGTATTTCTGGAGCACATTCCACCCCATTGTTACTACTCCCTCCGTTCCATAATTCTTGTCGCAAATTTGGAACAATGCTAATGCATTCTTTTTTGTCAAGCAGGAGTTGGATACTGAAATCATAGTCGCGGCAGCAAGAAGTTCTGATGCTACAGCTGTATCTGCTAATGTTGTGGTAGATGAGAGGCAGATGAATGCACTGTTTCTTGATCTGGTGATTTTCTGATCCTCTTTAGAGCACCTAGTGGTAGAACTACAAACAATAATTATCCATATAGGTAGTTGGGGAGATATGCAGATCAGTAGACGTATTCTTGTTCTTGTTTTGGGACTCAAATCAATAGATGCATTCTTATATTTTGGGCTGCAGTTCAAAATCGATCATCTGTTTTGCAGTCTAAATTGCGAAGACATGGGTTCTCCTTTTAGTTTTCCGAAACATGGCTCTATGCTCTTACAGTTGCATTTAAGCCAGATAGAGATAACCATTCTGAGATACACGTGATGTTTAGTAGTAGTTGAATATGAAGTTATAGATTTGGTCCAATAATTGCCGAGAGGTATATATTGTTCTTGGAGACATAAGCTAACGTTTTTGTTGTTGCATCTCCCAGGTGAGGGTTAGCGAGTCATATGGGCTGAAATTTCCTAGGGAATTCGCTCTACTCATGAAGCAGCTTCTTTATTTCGATCGCTACACGAGATTGCTGGCTCCTAGCATGAACATGCTGCGAGACGAGAGGATCAACATTACCTCCAACCAACAGACCATAAGAATGGATTGATTCCAGTGTCCCATCATTTGAGGAATTATTTGCAACATATTGACAAGTAACAAGTTCATGTAACCATACTAGAACTGTATATAATTCCCGTAGAAGAAGTGGACCATGTTGTAACTTTGCACTACCGACTATGGCGCCTGTAAAGCTGTTAAAAATAGGCAGGAAACTTGTAAAACTGAGTCAATGTATCTTGCTTCAGTTGCAGCATATTTCTTTTTCTTTCATTGGATTGTTAGCCGTTAGGTCTGAAGACCAAATGTCGCCAGTCGATCATCTCATCCTCTGGCAACTGAGAGTATGATTAGTCTGAAGACTCGTATAAGGAGTCTGCATCATTGCCGACCCGGCCGAGGGGATGTATGTCCTCATTCTCGTTCCATGAACTGGCTGAAATTTCAACTCTCGGTGTCATTTCTTATCTGTGTGGCCAGAAAAAAGTTGGGACTCACTCATCAGTTCATTCTTGACGCTGGGGTTAAGGATCTAAGAATGAAGGATATACAAAAGGACTTCTTTTGGTCAGGGTCCGAGCCGGCAAAATCCGAGGCCCTGTGTAAAACTAAAATGGGAATTTACGGCCCTAGACAATTTGACTATTCAACAATTATAAATAGTATATGCCCAAGTATCTTACATAGAAATAGGATGTATCAAGAAGCATACCTACTAAACTTTTGGTTGCATACTATTTATTTGAACAACACCATTTTTTTAGGCCTTGCTTGGCACTAGTGTTTTTGTGGGATAATGCCCACGAAACTTTAAATTCCCACTTATTTTTTATAGCAAGTTTGATACTGGAGTATTGGCATCAATGTCGATTTTCTATCATCATTGGTGTCACAGTCAGGATTATTATTCTTAAGGGCAGCCTCCAGATTATCACAAAAAGATTTCAAACTATTATTATCCAACCGTCCGCATTGTTTTAGACCCTCATATTGTTCGCACCTTATTTTCATTGAGGAAATTGCTTGATCAGCAAGAGATATGAAATAGTTAATTCAAAATGATTCATGTGCAGACTGTGTGGCAACATTGGTGTTATCTGGTTTCGCATCAAACTGAATTTTGCACCATTATCCAACTCACTTACAATTCCCTTCGCCATCTCCAATGCTTCTAAGAAACCGGTTTCCTGTACCCATGAAAAAAAGATATGCCCTTGCACTTTCTCAATAGCAACATCAATAAGCTATCTTTTATCTGCAAAGGTTTTGCTTACTACATTAACAACACAATACCTCATACCAAATGACCGTTGCCACTAGAATTTCATGGTCTCTAAGTTAATTTTTGCCAAGCCTAAAGCCCTACTCCTTGTCATTGGATCGTTATCAGTTTTGGATACCTGAAATAAAAGAAAGCAAATAAAGGTTATAGTTGGATGTAGCCAAAGAACAAAAGAAACTACATCATTATCAATATAAAATATTTTGTACATGAAGTATAGCCTCTCGAATGTCTGCACATTTGAATCTGATACATTTAAAACTTTCAACACGACCCTCCTAACGTGTAGCTAACACTGACTTGAGTGTCCATCCTCATATGTTTTCTTTTAGAATGCATTGGATAATTCCAAAAAAAAGTCTAGTTCTACCACGAGTCTTGGCTATATCACAAAGTGTTAAATTAAGGCTACAGCAACCACAAGCAGAATAGAAAGCTCTAGGATTCACATCCAAAAGTTTCATTTGTACACTTGATGCTTTCCTTTCATATTCAACCCACTGTCATAACCTTGTCCCCGCACATTATTTATGCCAAGATCAAGAAACTCTAAATGATTCTCTAGCACGTCAAAAAGTCCTTTCCCACTCGTATCATTTACAACTAGAAATCCCAGAAAGGATTCTTCTACGCAAACATGATTTCTATCTTATAATTAAAGATATTTTCTCTTGGTGACTTGCATCAGGGTGCAATCAAGTATGACAGATAAATATTTTACATGCTTAATTTTCTTAACAGTTTTAGACCTTATAGAAAAGGCAAGCATGTGTGCTAACTCATTCTGAATCTTATAATCAAGATAACGAGCATGCGTTTCTTCATTTTTAATACGACGAACATGATCCAAAATAGCATGGTTAAATTCAGCCAACATCCCTACCAAACCTTGGCAAGAAATTTCACAATGCAAAAAATTATGAATAAAACTTTATCTAGTGGTCTTTTTCATTCTCAAATTGTTGTTGACCAGCTTTATTGATAGTATAATGCCTTTCTAATCTACCACGGTATGCAACTCATACCAATTGGTCATATTCAAAACATGACACACACATTTCTCATGCTCTTTTAATGTATTGTCAATATGTGTCCACTTATTACAACCATCATTTGCCAAATAACCTTTTCGCTGCCCTTTTGTAAACAATTTACAAGCAAAGCAAAAGACTCTATGAAGCTCCTTAGAGTAGACAAGCCAATCCCTATCATATTGCTCCCCCCATTTGAAAGAAATCTATAGCAGAAAACCTTGAAGAACATCTACCTTTGGGACCTTAATTGGTAAGTATATGCTTAGACCCTTTTATGTTAAAATATCAATATGTTTCTGATCAAGAGAATCCCAATACCTTGCATCAAATATATCGTGCTGAAAGGAATCATCAACATACACAACAGGTGAAGTATTTGAGTTAATATCAATATGATCTTCCTCTACCTCAATATTATTTTCTATCTCAGACTAACCGTCTATAGAATCAGTGTAAGGAACAATAAAAACTGCAAGGGTCGAAGAATTAACATCAACTGACTGATTATCAGAGGACACTCGTGGTTTCTTTTTAACAAACCTTCTCGTTGTCCCTTTTCTGAGATTGATTTTTTTCTTTTACGCTTTTGAAAACTCGATTGAGGCTTTCCCATGTTGGCTACTACAGAAGAGACGAACGAAAATACACCACAACTAAACAAATTTAGGAATCCCAGGAATTGGGATTGAAGAACACCTAGGCTAGTACCATCGTAGGGCACCTACTAGGGAAAAACCGGACAAGAAAAAAAGCAAAGGAAGATATATGAGAGATGAGGGATGAGCACCTCCAGGCCTTGTTTGGTACTAGAAATATTTAGGAATTAGTACGGATAATACTCTAGAGTATTGGGTGATCCTCTACCTTTACCCAGTCCTCACAAACTCCATCCTCAATCCACTAGGTAGGAGTATAGTATTAAAGGTTGAGAAAAATACACTAAAATTTGAGAAAAGTGAGGATAACTAAGGATTAAACTCGCTCAATACTCTAGTACGAAACATGTTTTTAGAAATAAGTGAGCATTTAAAATTTAGTGAGGATTATCTCCACTATCCCCACAAAACAAAAAAAACTATATTACTAAACTAAACAAATGCTAAATGGGGATAATTGTTACGAACCAAGGGAGACCACGCTAATACCCGGGTACTCCGTATTCCGGAGGTGCTCATAGGGGTAGGGTGTGCGTGTGTGCGTTCATAGGGGTGAGTGTATGCGCGTGTATGTGAGCGCCTGCGTTTGTACTGTGTTTCTCAAAAAAAAAAAGAGTATGTCATTTCAAGCGGGTCCTTAGCATTTGCCTCCAAAGAACATTTACATTGACATTGTGCATAAGAGCATCTCCACCGGTATCCCCCAAATAAGCACCTCCAGGGACGCCGGTACAGCCGTATGGAGGTGTTGGCACTGCATCTTCTATTTAGGTTGCTGTTCCCACACCGGCGCCCCCAAATCGACGGTTCCGATAGGAGTTTTTTTTAGACAAACTAAACATTTCTTATAGTTTCATTTTCATGTCATTCAGGATCGAGAAATAAATAATGTTTTAGTGAAAATCCGAGTAAAACATAATTCACTCATCGACCCTGGATGACATGTGAAACCTGCTTCATCTCTAGCTTACTACCCGCTAGCCACCCGGCTCTATAGAGGTGGACAATCGCCCGCTGCACTCACCGATGCTCTCTTCGATGCTCATCCGTCGTTGATACCTCGCTGCTCTCTCCGCCATGAACGTCAAGTTGGCGGCTCTATCCGCAGCTGTCGCCTCCTGACGCTGCAGCTGCTCCAGCTCCTCCCACCGCCGACGGTGCACTACTTCCTGCCTCCGTAGCCGCAGCTGCATCTCCGCCAAACGCCGCCGCTCGTAGACTTCATCCTGACGCTGCTGCTCCTCCCGCATCAACCGCCGCAGCGCAAGCTGCTCCCACCCCTGCTGCAGGCGCACCTCCCACCGGCGCTGCAGCTCCGCCTCTCGGTGACACCGCCTCGCCTCCAGCGACGGCCGCTCGTATGCATCTACGGTCGCCGCTAGGCGCCGCCTCCTCCCACGCCTCGTACTCTACGAGTTGCGGGTCCTCCTCCACGACTTCTATGGTCGCCTTTAGAACTGCCTCCTCCCACACATCGAACATTGTGGTATTTTTTAGGGTTTAGATTTTTGCACCAATGAGGCGGGGGAGGAGGGATAATGTAGACTGGCGGCGAGGAGGGAAACCTCCCGCGTGGCGTCGTGGCGGGAGAGTTTCCCACGCGGCGTCGTGGTGGGAAATCTCCCGCGAGGTGCCATGACGTCACTGACAGGCGGCTCCCACGCCTAAAATGTTTTGTGCCACGCGAAGGGGCCGGTACGGGGTTGCCAGCGTTTCTATTGGGCTCGAGAAAGTGCCGGCGCTATTTGGAACGCGCCGGTGTGAGCTCATTTTTGCTGCCGGCCCCCAAAACTCTATTGGGGCCGCTATGGGGCCCGCCGGTGGAGATGCTCTAATGACCCACTTTACTCTGCCCTTTCAGTCAAGTGGTCATTTATTTGAAATCATGAATTGCCGAGAGGAACTACTAAAAGTAAGAGGAAGAAGAGATGCATGTGATCTTGTGTCATTGTCTCTTGTGAAGACCTAAGCTGCTGTCCTGCTGACCACCAAGACTCGTCTTTCCCGAGTAGGAAATTTCTTTGGTCTCTGCACCCTGCTCAGCCATGGCCGCAGTTGCCATTCCTGTCCTCCCTCGCTGTCACCACCAACCAAAAAGCTCCCCTCCACCCTAGCGGCAGCAGCAGCTTCTGCTGCCTCCTCACATGGCACTGCACACCTCGGCTCGCACCTACAGTACATTGCATCTTCCTTTCTTGCACAAGCCAAGCCAAGGCGCCAGCAGCTTCTACCCAACACCACCGAGAGTCCAAGACTCTCCCATGGCCGGAGGGCGTTCACCACCGGAGCTGTTCCCCACCGACACCAGCTCGCCGGGGGAGGATGCTGAGGCTCCCTTGAGGCGGCAGCGCGTGCGGTACACGTCCGAGCTCTACGCCGAGCTGGCCGCGCTGCTCCCCGGCATCCCCCGTCGGGTACGCACGTGCTCTCGCCCCCTCCTGGCCTCCTCTGTTCTTGGCAATGGCGCTCCTAGTCTTCTCATCTCTGGCAGCTAGCCTGATTGATGGACGCATGTAGGCGAGCCAGGTGGACATCCTGGACGCGGCGGTGGCGCACCTGAAGGTGCTGGAGGACACGGCGGGCGTGCTGGAATCGTACAGGGCGCTCCAGCACGACGCGGAGCCCAGGCGCCGCTGCGCGGATGTCGAGGTGGCGTCCCGGGAGGCGGTCTGCATCGCCGCGCGGCTGCCGGCGGGAGCGGTGCGGCCGGGCGCGCTGACGCGCGTGCTGGAGGCGTTCGACCGGCGCGGAGTGGAGGTCCTGGCGGCCACGATGACGCGGCGCGGGGATGGCGCCGCACAGGTCACGGTCACCGCGGCCCCCGCGGCGCCGGAGGTCACGGAGAGCATCAAGGCAGAGATCGCCGGCTTTGAGTGATCCATGATCGATGCGGCTTGGCATCGGATCTAACTCTCTGACATCTTGAATTGGATATTCGATCGCCTGATCCACTAAGGTGGGTTGAAAACTAATTAGATATGCGGGTGAGTGGACGATCAAAGAAAAAGAAGCTCTGTGAAATGTTCAATTAAGCAGTTCATGTTGGTTTTCTATGGACCAACGCCACAACTATGCACGGGAATCTGTTATACAAACATCTTCTTTTCTAGTGATAAATCATAGGTCGTCATCCAATGTGACACTATATTTTTTTAGAAAACCCCTAAATTATGTTTGCAAGATTGAAGAACGAAAATGGATCGAGACGAAATAAGTAACTTACATATCCGTTCCCCACCCGATGTTTCATCTTTGTGTCGACAGCCTGGGCCACCGCCGGGAGTCCCGATAGTCCCTACCGCAGCCGCTCGCCGCTCAGATAGCTTTCGAAAAGGAGGACGAGATATTGATTTAAGGAAAGACAAGGCTCGCCTATGAGGTGGTGGGTCAGACTAATTAGTGAGACATTTCTGACCAGTAAGCGAAATACGGTTGACCATATCTTCTAGCATGTAACCCACAATTAACATTGATAGTACCAATAAGAAATATGAAGAACTTTGATAGTATGGTAGAGATCATTCGTTTGATTCAAGCAAAGTCAAACAAATAAAAAGAAATATTATACACTATCAGAACTGAATACAAGTTTGAGGTAGATACTCAAACCACTAAGCGTAAATACTTCATACTCTACATGGGATTTGGCATAAAGTTCTTGATCTATTTCGAGCCTTCTCATGAGATTGAAAATATGTCTAATTCTTCTTACATGGCAAAAAGAAAATTTGTGAGAAGAGTAAATAGACCTATACATGACCTTGACAAGACTTAAAAAGAATAGCTTCAAACTCCAAACCCATACGGATGTACAAAGCCTCAAGTACGTTTGAGATTGCCTCGCAAAACTAGTTCGGCCGAACTAAAAAAGTTCTAGAACATGTCACGAATTGGTATTCTTATAAACAATTGGTACTAAGATGCTGAAGCCTCTTAAATAATTTGATATGTGTGAGTCTAGTTGGTTCTATGTCTTTTATGATACTCAGTTGGTGCAATGCCTCATTTTTTTATCGACCCGCGCATCATGAACATGATGATCTTGTCCATTAAGCTGCTATCTTTCTCGGGGACGATCAATAATATTAGCTTGGGGATGTTGATGAGTCCAATTTGCACCATTTTTTACCTTATAGTGTTTTTTTTTTGCATTAGTTGCATTTAGGATTTTCGTATTTTATCGCGCTTGCGCGTACCTTTCTATGCTTGTTTCATCAGGATACTAAAATCTTAAGGAGCGACATAAACACCTTTTAAAGTTATTATCTCTAAAGAATAATCACCAAACTGAAGCTGCAAAAGTGCTATGAACATTTATTTATGTGTTTGGGAAAAAGTCATCAAGAAAACAAGCGCTAGAACTTTAACGACCAACGATATGGGCAGGGCCCGCTCGTATCGGTGCCCATATCGAATGTCGGTGGATCCGCCTCGTCAAGTACTCTCACGTCCTGTAGACAGAAACAAGATACAACACACGGAAACACTAGAAGTCGCAAAAATCTGACCTCTGGGAGGGATCCGGAGGGGAAACTAGCAGAGGGCATCGATCCGGGGTTCATCTCTATAGTAATCGGAGGGACCAGATTGTAAACATGAAAAAGTAGGAGCTTAGCGGACCGATTGTGGATTGGAATAGAAGTTTCTTATATAAAGATATTCGTGTTTACTGATTTCGCATACTGGGTAACTATGTCAAATGTAATTTCAAAGTGGATAGTATTCCTATCAACTGTGCCCCGGAGACACGGTCGAAGCACGCCCGCCCCGTGTGCTTCACGACACTCCAGGACCTTCATCTTTTGCAAAAAGAATCTATTGTGCCCCAAAAGGGCTGGTGAGCCCTGACTTCTTTATCAAACAAATAGATGATTTCACGCATAGCGAAGAGTTAACCTATGAAAGTTGCTTTCGAATTAATTTCAAAAAGTTTACTATTCATAAAATCGATAGTAAACTATTACTAATGATGAACAGTAAAAAAAGACAACTATGAAGATGCTTGGAGGTTCAATCATCATCATCATCATCTACATCCCTTTAACTCCATCCTTGTTGTAATCCCCATATCTCATTGTGGAATTTCACAAGTACTGACCTATCCATTTGTGTAAGGGTATTTTACCCTTATCCATTATTTTGGTTACAATGACACCGTAGCTAGAGTATTTGGACTAATACATACCTACAAGATTATTCTCAGGTATTAGTCTAACATGCATAATGGTGTATCAATGAAACAAGAAGGTGAAGGGAGACCCCCACTTTGATGAAAACAAATGAAGCTCAGGCCGGCGTACGGTCCGGTCTACAGTCCGGTTATGCCGACTGGTGCGCCGACCCGCCCAGACTTTTGCGCAATCTCGTTAAAACACTTGTATATATGTTATACCTTTGGTCTCTTTATTCCTGATGACATGTACACTTATCCCACTGCTATCCCCCTCTATTTTCTCATTCACAGGTGGCTCTAGTGATGACAGTCGTGCTGCTGTCAAGAGGGGCAAGCATGAGAGGCCACCGGAGTGTCGTACAAGCACCCGTGTACCCAGCAGAGCAGCTCAGAGCAGTGGTCTAGGCAGTTCAGCTGGAGGTAGGAAAAAGACCATAGGAAGAAAAGGAAGGATAAGAATGAAGTACCACTTGATGATCTTGTGGAGAAGACACCAAACTTCAACATTGGCACAATATAGATTTCTGGTTGGAGAAGACTTAGGGACGAGAATCCCTATCGGTTTGAAGAACGAACCTACACTCATGATGACAAGGAATTCTGGACTGAGACTCATGCTGCCATTTGGGATGAGTTCTACAACTGTGCAACTCTCATGAAGAATGGGATCATTGTGATGCCCAAGACCATCAACAAGGAAGACCTCACCATGTTTCAGACCACCAAGTACCGCTTTGTGGTTGACACTTTGCAGAAGATGGATCTTTCGAATCTAGTATGCTTGAAGCCTACTCACTTTAAGAGTCTTGGAGAGTATTGTCCTATTGTTATCCGACAGTTCCATTGCACTGTCTTCTTCCATGATGACCCTGCTCGCACTATGACTTGGATGACCGGGAAGGAGAAATATTCTTGCAACTACCTTGACTTCTGCGAGGCAATGGGCTTTGGTAGTGGCCGTGCTCGTGGGTTCAAGATCCACAGTCAGGAACAATTCACTCATGGTAACATCGCTTTCTGCTACCCTTTAGAGCCTTCACATGACCCTCCACTCATCTCTGGGATGTACTATTCTTACCAAGTACTTGCCAAGATATTCCGTGAGAGTCTAGTCAGCAAGTCTGGTGACTCTAGTGATTGCCGAGCCTACCATCTCAACCTCATGTACTATTGTCGTCATGAAAATGTGAGGACAATTGATGGCTGTGACTACCTCTACAATGAACTGAGACGCTCTGTTCGCAACCGGATGACTCCAAACTTTGCTCAGTATGTTCAACAGCTCATCAATACTATTGTGCCATCTCCTTGCAATAGGAAAGATGAGGTAGTAAAGATGGATCCCTTCAAGATTCCTCAGCAAGGGCACAAACTTGATATACCTAAGATGATGCCTTCTGAGCGAAGGACCAAGGAAAGGCATGACCCTGCTGGCTCTGGCTCTTCTATGCGCCCTAAGCGGGATGCCTCCCGCTTCTTGGCATATCTGTGGCAGATGTGCAGGAATACAAATGATGTAGCTCATCAAAGCCTTGCACTGAACCAGGAGACTAGGAGGCGCCAAAATGAGTTTATGGCTGCAAGAAACCATGTTGTGCCTCCTCCTGGCCCTGAACTTGAGCCTGTAGTTGCTCCTAGTTGGGAGATGCCTCCCATTGATGATAACATGTTCCAGAACTTTGACCTCTCCCTGTTTGCTTGAGGTGGATGTTCACATGGTGCTCCTCCTCTCAGGACTAGGACTAGGGCTGCTACTGCTTCTGATGCTGCTGGGTCCTCCTCCAATAGGGCTGGAGATGATGAGGAGAATGAAGATTATGATGAAGAGGAGTCTACATCTCAGGACTTCTACTGATGGGAACGCTAGCTTTTCTACTCTATCCTACCTTTTTGGTGTTCCGATGCCAAAGGGAGAGAAGAGAGTAGAGTATAGGACTACAGGTTTCCTGGGATGGGTGTTGGGTGTTGCCACTTGCACAAGCCATTTGATACTTTATTTGCTTCTTATGTGGCTTGTGCTATTTGATTTTCGGAACCATTTGCTACTCTTAACAATTCGTGTGTGGACAAGCTATTGTATGCTTAATCTCTATGTAGGATGATTATGCTTATTGCTTATATCCTATTATATGCTTGTCCATACCATGCTTGTTTCCTAAAGATATTGGGGGAGCTTCTCATGATTATACAAATGGTGCACTTTGCATTCAAACGCAAATTCTCTAAGTCCATACATTATGGGGGAGCTGTCTTAATATCTTATATGGAATCAAGGTTTTAAGCTTATATCTATATATGGCTCTAGCTCGGTTTGTCATCTTATACCAAAAAGGGGGAGATTGTAAGGGTATTTTATCTGTATCCATTATTTTGGTTACAATGACACCGTAGCTAGAGTATTTGGACTAATACATGCCTACAAGATTATTCTCAGGTATTAGTCTAACAGGCATAATGGTGTATCAATGGAACAAAAAGGTGAAGGGGGCCCCCCCCACTTTGATAAAAACAAAGGAAACCCAGGCCGGCGTACGGCCCGGTGGCACCGGGTGCCACACCGGCTGGTCCGGCGCTGACCGGCCTAGGCACAAGTGCACACCGAGCTGATTCCACGGAGCCAGCACCCTTCGCCCGATGTGAGCATCCGGTTGCTGCCGGCAGGCCCGGCGCCCAGCCCGACGACACCGGCCCCAGCACCGGATCACCTGGCGTACACCGGCTCCTACACCGATGACTACCGAAGCAAATGTACTGTAACCCCGGAACGTCATCCGACATTGGCCTGGCGCCTGGCCCGGCGGCTGCCGACTGGTCCGGCCTGTGACCCGGCAGCACCGGGTGTTGCACCGGCCAGCCCGGTGGCACAGCCGGCACACCGGCCTCTTCGACAAAAATGCTGAGCTGGACAAGTTGTCAACAATCTGCAAGGGCTGGATTTCAAGTGGACCTATAAATAGCCCTTCTCCTACCTTAGAACGGTTAGGCAGTACACTACAATTGTTCTTGAGCTCTCTCTCTCATACTCCGTTGATAGAAACACCAAAAGCCTCAGATCTTCCTCCTCCTCCACCCAAACTCAAATCCCTCCGGGGAAAAGATAGATGAGGTCTTGATCTATACTTCCACTAAGCCAAATCATGTTGCCCCTTGTATTCATCAAGACAGATGCTCTCTAGGGTTTCTTGGAAACCCTAGGTGGGCAAACGAGTCCGGAAGCATCCGGGCAGTGGATTTGCTCCTGACAAGATTGTGAAGGTTTGGAGGCTACCTCAAAGTCTACCACAAGTGAAAAGAGCTATTCCTTCGTGGGATAGGCTCAGGAGAAGAAGGTGAGCCTTCGTGGTGCTGGGGAATCCTTCGTGGGATCCCCACCTCTCCAAACGTGACGTACCTTCTTGCAAAGGAAGGGAACATGAGAATGAACCTTCGTCTCCGCGTGCTATCGGTTATCTCTAACCGAACTCTTTACTTGTGATATATCTGCCTGTGAGAGCCTTCGTTCTCGAGTTACTTGTATCATCATATAGGGTGTGATGCGTGCAGTTGACACACGTCCGTTGGGAACCCCAAGAGGAAGGTGTGATGCAGACAGTAGCAAGTTTTCCCTCAGAAAGAAACCAAGGTTTATCGAACCAGGAGGAGCCAAGAAGCACGTTGAAGGTTGATGGTGGCGGAATGTAATGCGGCGCAACACCAGGGATTCCGGCGCCAACGTGGAACCCGCACAACACAACCAAAGTACTTTGCCCCAACGAAACAAGTGAGGTTGTCAATCTCACCGGCTTGCCGTAACAAAGGATTAACCGTATTGTGTGGAAGATGATTGTTTGCGTGAAAACAAGTAAAGAACAATTGCAAGTAGATTGTATGCGATGTAAAGAATAGGACCGGGGTCCACAGTTCACTAGTGGTGTCTCTCCCATAAGATAAAAGCATGTTGGGTGAACAAATTACAGTCGGGTAATTGACAAATAGAGAGGGCATAACAATGCACATACATGATATGATAAATATAGTGAGATTTAATTGGGCATTACGACAAAGTACATAGACCGCTATCCAACGATGCATCTATGCCTAAAAAGTCCACCTTCGCATTATCATCCGAACCCCTTCCAAGTATTAAGTTGCAAAACAACGGACAATTGCATTAAGTATGGTGCGTAATGTAATCAATAACTACATCCTTAGACATAGCATCAATGTTTTATCCCTAGTAGCAACAAGCACATCCACAACCTTAGAACTTTCCGTCACTCGTCCCGCATTTAATGGAGGCATGAACCCACTATCGAGCATAAATACTCCCTCTTGGAGTTAAGAGCAAAAACTTGGCCGAGCCTCTACTAATAACGGAGAGCATGCAAGATCATAAACAACACATAGGTAATAACTTGATAATTAACATAACATAGTATTCTCTATCCATCGGATCCCGACAAACACAACATATAGTATTACAGATAGATGATCTTGATCATGTTAGGCAGCTCACAAGATCCAACAATGAAGCACAATGAGGAGAAGACAACCATCTAGCTACTGCTATGGAGTATGGACCCATAGTCCAGGGGTGAACTACTCACTCATCACTCCGGAGGCGATCATGGCGATGAAGAGTCCTCCGGGAGATGAATCCCCTCTCCGGCAGGGTGCCGGAGGTGATCTCCAGAATCCCCCGAGATGGGATTGGCGGCGGCGGCGTCTCGCAAGGTTTTCCGTATCGTGGCTCTCGGATCGGGGGTTTCGCGACGAAGGCTTTAAGTAGGCGGAAGGGCAACGCGGGGGGCCACACGAGGGCCCCACACGTTAGGGCCGCGCGGCCAAGACCTGGGCCGCGCCGCCCTAGTGTGGCGGCGCCTCGTGACCCCACTTCCTTTCCCCTTCGGTCTTCTGGAAGCTTCGTGCAAAAATAGGACCCTGGGCGTTGATTTCGTCCAATTCCGAGAATATTTCCTTTGTAGGATTTCTGAAACCAAAAACAGCAGAAAACAACAACTGGCTCTTCGGCATCTTGTTAATAGGTTAGTGCCGGAAAATGCATAAATACGACATATAATGTGTATAAAACATGTAGATATCATCAATAATGTAGCATGGAACATAAGAAATTATCGATACGTCGGAGACGTATCAGGGTGCCTCACCTAGTTTGCATTAGGCTCATCTTTATATTCCGCAAAGCCTAACTTGCAAAGAAATAATTAAAACTTGGAGAAACCTATTCACCCCCCTCTAGGTTTACCATCTCTGAACTTTCAATTTGTCTACCATGCATATTACTATATATGATGACGTTGATTACCTCCATGAGTGAGTAGTTTGCCTTGTTATTGGGAGATGGAGAAACCCTAGAAACATTATGATATGAAATAAAGATGATCCATCCCATAATTTATGATTTCATGTATTAGTTGTCTCTCTTGATCTTGTGCGAAGTCGACCACACAAGATTTGCCCTTGGGACGAGAGAGGTAATTACTCTTGGGTAGAGGGTGATTCTAAGGTCCTAAGTGACATGTTGCCTATGATCTTCATTTTATCTATCCCACTGAATTTAGCCATGACCACGGGAAACCCTTAATTTTAGTGGATTGAAGTGGCTGGCTATCAATCACTATGGTGGTTATGAGGGATGAGGAGTTCATGGATGATCCGCACTCATCCAATTATGGAGCTCGGCCCCATACATACACATGAAGGAAGAGATAGATTATCATAATTATGATTAATACCTTGTTAACGATGTATCCACACCTCCCTAAGAACTCTTTCGCATATTGCAGTTTCATCTTAAAACCTTCATAATCCACCCCCAAGCTAGGTTGGAATATCTAGCATCTTGTTCATTCAAACATTCTTTAAAACATTCTTACTTGCATTAGTAGATTTTATATAAGTATACTTTAATAACAGTAAGTAGGAGCATTAAGACCTTTTGCATTCTAACTTTGGGTTTGATAGTCTTACTTTTAAAACTAGCTATAAATGAACAATGCACTTGCAGTTCATCGTATCCGTTGACTAAAACCTCTTCATGAGCAAAACATGATCACCACTAGAAGGGTATGTGTGTTAGATCTTTACAAATATGAACTAGATTATTGACTCTAGTGCAAGTGAGATATTGTTGCAAATATTCCCTATAGGCAACAATAATATAGTTATTATCATATTTTTCTTGTTTATCATAAATGTGTATACTGCATGCTAGAATTGTATTAAGCAGAAACATTAATACTTGTGTGATTTGTAGAGAACACCGTGTCCCTAGTAAATCTCTACTAGACTAGTACGTTTGTTAATGATGGTCAAGGTTTCATAACCATAGACATGTTGTCAATTAATAATGGGTTCATGTCATTAGGAGAATGATATGATGGACAACTAACTAAACAAAGCAATAGGATCGATGTTTAATTGTCGTAGCTTTCCAAATGTCAAATATACCAATCCTTAGACCATATTATGCTACTCCCTAGTACTGGAAGAATACTTTGAGGCATGAAACTTCACTTCGTAATAGGGTGATTATAAAGATGTCTTCGGGTATCTCAGAAAGCACTCGTTGGGTGTATGTATCAAGAGTGATTTTTGTCCATCCATATAACAGATAGATATACTCAGGGCCCGCTCAGGTAACATACAGTTTATAACGCTTGCAAGCACATGACTATTGAGTTAGCCAAAAGTGCATAATGTGTTACGTTACGAGTAAGGAGTACTTGCTAGGAACGAGATTGAACTAGGTATGATGATATCGATGATCGAATCTCGGGTAAGTAAAATATTGTGAGACAATGAAATGGAATATGTGATTGTTTGAATCCTTGACATCGTGGTTCAACCGATAAAGATATTTTTTTAAATATGTGGGAATCATTATGGAAATCAAGGCCCCGATATTGATTATTGATCAAAGATGTATCTTGATCATGTCCACAGATTCTCGAACCCGTAGGATCACACACTTAACGCTCAACATCGCTAGGGTAGAATATGATTATTCATAATGGTGAGAGCAAATATTGTCCGGAGTCTTGGATGAGCTCCAAGTCATCACGATGAGCTTAAGAATAGTCCAGAGAATAAGATTCATATAAGAAAAAATGAGTTTAGGGTTCCGTAAAAGTTCGGGATTTTCCGGAATCTTTTTTTCAAAGGAAACGCCTACAATGTTGTTTTTTAATAATAAGAACTCAAATTTGTGTCTCTGAGAACTTTAATATGGGTGGTTGGGTTCTTCCCTAACAAAGTGACACATGATTACTTATTTCCGCTATCATATCGGGAAAGTAGAAGGTCCGGAGGGGCCACTAGTGGGGCTCACACCTTTCGAGGGCCCACATGGACCAAGTGGGACTGCCCAGGCCTACATGGGCCTAGGGCATCAGCGCCACAAGGCCCATGCAGCCAGCCCAAGGGAAACCCTAAAAGGGGACCTACCGAAGGAAACTTAAGGGATAAGTCTCCTGCCTTAGGCGGCCGGCCCCACCTAACTTGGAGGGGGGCCAAGTTGGTTGACCACTAGACAATATAAAGAGGGGGAGGGAGCAGGGGTGCAACACTCTTAGCTTCCACCCTCCACTCTCATATCCATCCTCCTCCGCAGTAGCTTGGTGAAGCCTTGCCGGAACTCCATCATAGCCACCACTGTCGTCGCGCTATCGACATCTAGATCCCATCTACTTCTCCACCATACTTGCTGGATCAAGAAGGAGGAGACGGTGTTGTGTTGCACGTGTGCATAACTAGGAGGCGCCGCTCGCTGCGGCGTTGATCGGATTGGATCGCGGATTAGACTGCGAGGAATACAACTACATTGACCGCGTTAAATACGCTTCCGCTTTGCGATCTACAAGGGTATGTGAATCAATATCTTTCTAGTTGCTCGCATTTTATAGATTGAATCTTGGATCTGTGTCTTTTTCTAGATTAGATTTTGAATTTGTTTACATCTGGTAGAATTTTTTTTATTATACTGCGAAGCAAAGTCTGAATTTTGGCATCATCGTCATAACCAACATAAATAAGATTGAGCTGGAGGCACGCGACGACCAAATAACCCTTGGTTGTGAATTTTCCTGGCCGTGTCTCATCTGCCGTGTGGTGCCAGCGGCACAAAGCAACAGAAATGACCGTTTCTAGTCCGGCTGCCGTCCGTTCACGCACCCCGAAGATAAGGAACAGAGTTGGGCCCACACATGGAACATAGGACCAACAAAACTTTCTCTGGTCATCGTGTTTACAGATGACACGTAACATAGTACAGACGGAGTCTCTTATCGATGTTGGAATTTTGCATGGTGGACGAGGAGGATCGAAAGGGACGCGGGGGCGGCGGAAATAGGTACCGGCGGGCACACATCACAAGTTTCAGACCGAGTGGGTGGGTAGACCGTTCCATCTTCGTCTTCCTCCTGGAGGTGGGAGGCGATCGAGTCTGGCGACACCACGGATCCTCCATTTCTCATCTTCTACATCCGGTACTTCGGGATTCGCTGCCACTCTTTTCCTCTCTCCAAGCCTCTCTCTGTTCCATCTCCGTCTGGCCTGATCGGACACAAAGATAGATCATTACTTGCAATCACTCCGTAAGTTTTGGCCTGTGTATCCAGTTCTGTGTGTTATCTTTTGAGGAATCTAATCCAGCATACTGTAGTATATTTTCTTTTTGTGGGATCTAGTTATGTATGGTTGATAGTAGCCTATTGAATTACTTTCTCTTGCAAACAAAAAAATAATAGACTTCAATCGTAGCAAGTAATTGTGTGCTACTCGTCGGCGATGTTTTCCTGATCGATTGTGCTGTTCTTCTGTTTGTAATGAAATTCTTATTAGGACCACCATCTCCAAGTTGTAGCTCACTCCTCTTAATCCACAGCTGTGCATTTCCTGCCGAAATCCAAAAATTAATTATCATTCTTGCTTTCCCTATATAGGATTTTTATAAGATCTTTTTCTATAGCGACAACATATGCGTGCAGGGTGAAGTTTGCCACCTCATACTAACATCATAACACTAATTACTTATTCCGAGAATTTAAATTGGTTTACCTTATAAATCAATAATACGCGTTTGCACATCGAGTTCGTATGAATGAGGGCTCTGAAACTATGTCTCATGTTCCTAACTTCAACAAAAAAAATTCGCATTGCCAGATACTTTCATTCATTTAGTTAGGCTTGCAGATGTTATACAGAGTTAGAGAGTTACTTCAAGTGTTTACGAAAAACTAGAAAGTAGGTTGCTTGACAATTCTAAGAATATTCATATGATATTACAGATGTTGATATCTTTTCTATGTACTTGGTCAAATTTCACAATATTTGACTTTGGCCAAACCTAAATCACAGGTAATTTGATTGTGGGAGTAATCCTACAGGGAAAAAACAATATTGCAATTAATGAACAATCCTGACTTGTATGTAATGCCCCCATTCATATGTCACGTTTGTAGCAACCTTGCATTACTAGTAAGCGTCCCATTACTTGTCTAAGTAATGTTGCATTTGAATGGTTGCTGTATCAGTTTTGTTTGCTCATCGATCATTTGCTCCTTTTGTTGCGTTATACAGGTTACATCAGTTTTTTGCGACATTTCAGAAGAGGGGGAAGAGTGATTCGTCGTGTGGTCCCGAAATTACATATCTATTTGTATCTGTGTATCTCATCATAGACACGTACAATGAGACCTCCGCTACACAATTCCGGGAACTCCCATAATCGGCAAGCGGCCATAGGAAAGTTTCTATCTCTCAAGCTGATGCTACCCATTGCTCTACTTATTTCGGTATGTGTCATGGCTGTCGCCCAGTACCACCAAAGCATCACCTACTTCTTACGGCCACTGTGGGACACACCGCCTAAACCTTTCACCCGCATCCCACACTACTATGCCCCCAACACCTCCATGGCCGAGCTGTGCAAGCTCCACGGCTGGCGCGCTCTATCCTCCCCTCGCCGCGTCTTCGACGCCGTCCTCTTCAACAATGAGCTCGACATCCTGGAGATCCGATACCGCGAGCTTTTCCCCTACGTCGACAAGTTCGTAATTTTGGAGGCCAACGCCACCTTCACCGGCATCCCCAAGCCGCTCTCCTTCTCCCAAAACCTCAACCGGTTCGCATTTGCGCGTTCAAAGATCCTCTACGACAGGCTCCCGATCGGTAGGCTGGATCCTGATCATCGCCGACAGCCGTTCGACGTGGAGGCCAGCCACCGCCGAGCGCTCAACGCCCTGCTAAGAAGGTCAGGCATCGCCACGGGGGACGTCCTGATCATGGCTGATGCCGACGAGATCCCGAGCCCAGAGACTGTGCAGCTTCTGCGGTGGTGCGACGGGGTGCCGCCGGTGATGCACCTCGAGCTGGAGAACTACATGTACTCCTTCGAGTTCCCCGTGGACCACAGCAGCTGGAGGGCGACAGCGCATCTCTTCAACGAGCGAACGGGGTACCGCCACTCCCGTCAGAGCGACCTGATTCTGGCCGACGCCGGGTGGCACTGCAGCTTCTGCTTCAGGAAGATCAGGGAGTTCGCGTTCAAGATGAAGGCGTACAGTCACGCGGACAGGGTGAGGCGGGAGAGCTTCCTCGACCCGGCCAGGATCCAGAGGGTCATATGCAGCGGGGACGACCTGTTTGACATGCTTCCTGAAGAGTACACCTTCAGAGATCTGTTCAAGAAGATGGGACCCATACCCAGCTCAGCCTCTGCCGTTCATCTGCCGTCCTATTTGATTAAGAATGCAGACAAGTTCAGGTTCTTGCTTCCTGGTGGGTGTCTCAGATCAGAGTAAATTACAAATGTGTTCCGTGAGCTTGTCGGGAAGGCTTGCTTGTAGATGTAGTGCTGTTGTGTGTGAAAACATGTGTATTAGGGTGCGAGAGCAGAATTAACAGTAAATATAGACTCTATCTCCCGAGGTAATGCGCACTGCACCTAATCTGGATGAACATGCACTTAGTTAACGGATTTGCTATGTCTCAGTCGCCTGAGAATAGTCCAGGTCTCAGTCGATTTTGTTAGCCGTTCGATCATCTTTGAGATTCGTGCGCCCGGTTGTCCATTTTGTCATGTCTTTTGCCCGTGTTGCCCGTTACCCGTTACCCGTTTATTTTTGGGCCGTGTCTTTTCCCCTTATCTGTCCGTTTGTTCGTGTCTCCGTTTCATTTCAACAGAAGGGAGAGGGGAACGAGGTCGCGAGGTGGTCGGCGAGTTCGCCGCTGCCGTCGTCGTCGCCGAGGCTTGGAGAGTTCCTCTCCGAAGAGTAGGTTTCAAGGCGGTCGGCGAGCTCGCCTCCGTCGTCGTCCTCGGCGTGCGGGTATAGTAGATCTCAAGGCGGTCGAGGAGCTCGCGCGTCGTCCCCGAGCGTCACTAGCGAGCCCAATTTCAACAGTGTTTTTCTCGAATCGCCTATCCTATTCTCCTATTTCTGCAGGTGTTATGTTACGGAAATGTGTTGTGTGTTCTTAATTTTGCTTTTGTAGCTTGGATGTCTTCGTGCTTATCCGGCGATTTTGAATGCTCGCGCGTGTTAGGGTTGTGTGATTCAAATCCTGTGCGTTGTTTTAGTGTTTTGATTTGAGCTAAGTTGCAGCGTAGGGAGATGTGGAGATAGGCTAGTGTTGTTGCATTATTGGTCAGGGACGGAGACAAGGGGGTACGAGCAGGTTCTAACCCCCCCCCCCCCTATGTTCCTGATTTGATTTGACCTTGATGCTTGTCCATGGTATTTTAGTTGCCTCTTTGTTTACTGCTGTACTGAGCAACTCACTATATATCTATCTTATGCTCCTGTATAGTACTCATTTGCTTCAATAATTCATGTCCATTTTAGTTGCCTCTTGTTTACCTGCAAGTTATTAAGTAACAGTAAAATGGAACCAGCATGGCCATTCCACAGCGATTTGGCGTTGTTGGCCGTCCGATCAAACGATCGAACCGTCTAAATGTACTTACCATTCCCGACCTTACCTACCTGAGCGTTACCAGTACACCTCGCAGTAAAAGGCCTTTTCGTTAGAGGGCTGCTACTCCCCGTATAGACTTGGGCCGCACCACATTTTTTGGGCCCCAAAACATCCAAACGGGCCAGTGTGTTAGGGCTTCAAAGATATGTTGTCGAGGCGGCCTTTGGCAGCTGATGCGGCAGGGAGCGCGCCTCCAGGCCCTCCACAGCTGATGGGTCGCTCGTGATCATTGATAGCGGCGAGTTGATGCGGTAGCGAGAGCGCCTTCCGTGTTATTAATTTTCAGTTGCTACAAAAACACTAATGGCTGAAATCGTGGGCAAACACAGGTGATAGGTGGCGACTGATGATTACTCCCTAATATCTCTCCTGCTCTATAAATTCTCGGTTTCTCAAACTCTATCCTGCTCTACAAGGTCTCCGTTGATGTGGAGGACGGCCGCCACCGGCAAGTGAGACCTCCTAAAGAAGCGCCGCGATGGGTTCCCTGGTGCCGCCGCCGGTGGCGCGCGCAGATGGGCCACTCCTCAGCGCAGATGGTCCACCTCCCCGATGCTTGTTTTTTTCTCGTTATCTGGTCTGTTTGTCGAGGCTCCTGTAGTCATGTGGGGATTCTCGATCTGACTTTTTCTTTGGATATGTGATCCCGTGCAGCGCCAGGGCAGCGATGGTGCAGACGGCGCTCTCGGACGATGGGGCCGTGCAGCTGGAAGCCACCACACACTTTCGGAGGCTGCTCTCCAATCTCCATCGATGAGACAAATTTACATCAGCTGATATATGTTGATAATATTTGCCTTCAAGGTGCCCCTTCAGCTGCTCCTGTCCTTCAAGGTGGAATGGTGCCGTCGTCGTCGCCTGGCCACCGCCCTCCCCCTTCTGTGACGCTGCAGCAGGGAGGGTCTCCGCCCGGCGTTGGTCATGAGCTCTGCTACAAGACCTGTGGCGGCGGTACATCACCAATGCCTCGACCAGCTTGTTTCTATGCAAGATTTGGAGCTCTCTCGCCTTCCTTCGCCGGATACGAGCTACCTACATACATTCAAGCACGGGACAGGAAGGTAGGCGGGGACATCACATCGGCTATAGGTGCCCATCCCTACATACATACAATTTACTTTTTTTTTGAAACGGGCAAAAAAGCCTTTGCCTTATATTAATATAGGAGAAGCAAACAGGGGTTGACATGAGCCAAAAAGAAAAGGAAAGAAGGCGGGAAAAGAAGAACCCGCTCCTAAAGGTACAATTTACATACACAACACAAGTTCCTCAGCCTCGAATCGTTTCGCAATGCCTAGCGTTGGGCATCTTATTTGCTCTGGTGTGTTGTAGATGATGAATCTGGAGTGCGTCCTCAGGCTGATCTGGTTAACCCTCTTCCATGACTTGAACAAGAAGAGGCCTTCCAAATCCTCCAAGGTATCCAATATGACTGACTGGTTTTGTCAATGTTTCGATGGTGGCTTCAGTTGGCATGGTTTTGCTGGCTCTTAAGGCAAATCAGTTCTTATATAGAAGAGGAACTTGTGAGTTTTGCTGGTATGGCAACTGGCAAATAAAAGAAATGCCTCCATGGCAGATGCAATTGAGGTTCTGCTATTGAACTTTTGCAGGTCCTACGCAGTAGACGTACTCAATATTTGGTTGAAACTATTATACCTGTTTATCAATTAGTAATCGGCTAATATGCATATGATATCCTTATTTTATTGTCATGTGTCACTAAATTCGGACATTTAGTTTTATTTGGCAATTTACTTATTTCTATGATTGTGCGCACAATAATACTTAGTTAAGGTAGCCCACCTTCTTTGATTTTCGATCTATTATAGATCGACGATACCTACTATCTCAATAGGATGTCATAATGTGCATATATTGTTTTAAATTCAGAATTTGTTGTTAATTCAGAATTTTAGATCTATCATTCCCTTCCGTCAGAGTTATGTTAGTTTTGATCTATTCGACCCTTTTTTTCCTTTGATGTCAATGAGGAGCAGTTTGGATGTGCAATGTATATCGATGTCTCAGGTAATTGTTGATTCCAGCTTAAAGATTTTTTTCCCGGAGCATGAAAATCTGATTCAATAATTACAAATAAAAGATTTTCTTGGAATAGTCATTCTATGTAGTGAGGTCTGTAGAGTGTTTTTTCTCATATGAAAACCGACTTTTTTTAATGATTTCTTCAAGAACAAAACATGTGCTATGTAAGTTTGCGTACCGGACAAGGATGATGAAACTTCGGTTAACTACACCGAAATATGTTTATATATCCATGCATAGAGGTTAAATACTGCGTACCCATGCTAATTAGTTATATCAATAGCACTTCAGTAGTCTCTCTTGGAACTTAATTGTTTGCTTGGGTAAGTTATATATATATTCTCTAAGGTTGCTTAAGTCTTGCACCTTGAATAAGTGAAGTCATCTGTAAGGTTTGCCTTTTCTTGCCTGAGCGAGGGCCGGCGGGGCACCTACTAAATGGTTAAGTGTCTTTATTTTTGAAAATTTCATAAATAAAATAGTTTACTCTTCTTTTTTGTTGTCTAGCACTGCAATTTTGTTTGTCTTTTTAATAATCACATAAATGCGATGCTACATGTACGTTAAGTTGGTCCACTGGTGAGTGGGGATATGGAGTGTGACCTAGGCATGCATCAGCTCTCTCTAGCCTGTAGGAGGATCTAGCTTCTTGTGATATGTTCCTTAATTTTGGCCCACGTCTCTATTATTCTCCATCCGTCCCGTAGTATAATGTCTCATTACAACATGTTAACTTATGTAATGCTTGTAATAATATCTTATATTATTGAACGGATGAAATACTATTATACCTGTACATTGATATATATGGTTTCGCCCCTACCAACAAACATACCACTGAGGTGTATTAGCTGAAATCATTTTACAGTGACCTTCGTGATTACCGACACTCTTACCTTCCGGGGCCTTCATGAGTTCACCGCATATTATTCACCGGAGGGTTGCTAAGATAACTGGTCCCACTGTCTCTTTTATGGACCAGCGCATGTCAGTATGATCCACAACTACACAAGTACGTAGCAAGTTGTGCACATCCTTTGTTTGCTTGTCCAAAGAAGCACACAAACACACAAGCACATAAATTTTAATTAAATAGCTCGCAGTAGTTTGATTGATTGATGAGTGAATATTTGCACCATGTGAGAACAACTGTACTGGTAGGAATCTCTTACTTTGTGGTCATTATTCATTTTCATTTTCATAATTATACCGGAATACCCATAGCAACTAGCTTGCTGCTCTCCCGATTAGGAGGATGTGCTCTGGAGATCATGGTATTTTGTCTCGTCCTTATATTACATGATCTTTTTTTTTCTTTAACCACCTCTTATGTGTCTCCTACATTTGTGATGAATAATATACTCTTAAATTCTTCTTAAAGAGGGGTTTGGAGAGTCTTGTGCCAGAATACCACTGGGTGGTTAATTCACCAGAAGAGATTGCATTATATGTACTCCCTCCATTCAAAAAGAAGTTTCTCAACTTTTTCTAGATTCAGATGTACTTATAGCTAAAACATGTCTATGTACCTCTGTATCTAGACAAGTTGAGAAGCTTATTTAGAAACGGAGGGAGTACAAGCTTTTTCATTCCGGTTCCTATGCTTTAGAACAAAATTAATTGCGATCAGAAATTCAAGTTTATACTTTAATATGTAATTTCTCATTTGATTGCTTTAACATGTTAAGAGCTACAGAAGCCTCCCTTGATTTGATTGTTGTGCTGACAGGAAATGTCAGGCACAAAAATTTCTCTTCTTCCAATTACCTTCAATATCTTCCTCTACCAAATCAGCCGAAATTAGTTGAAGAGCAAAATATAGCCTCCGAGGAGAATGGTGAACCTGAAGTTATAATCTTTAAAGGGGCACACAAGAACACATGGCTGCGCCTGAGATCATTCACATGCTATAAAATGTGACATTGTATGAATCATTGCAGATTTTGGTTCTTCCGCATACATTGGCACTATGAATTCAGTTTTGTTGTAGCATTTGATAAACATATAAATAGCAGTGGGAAGATCCATATCCGATTTTTGTGGAATTAACAGGCTAAAATGTTTAACAACTGACTAAATTGGTCCTAGCTTATATACTAGCACCTATACCACACGATACATATGCTACCAGAACCGGTTACAGTCTACCATACCCATTTCAGTTGCACGACTGTGGTAACCACAATTTGATATGTAATGATAAATTAGCATTGTGTACATCGTAAAGTAACTTGAAATAATCAAATAAAAAACCTTTCATTTCAGCAATGTGCAGATAAATATGATGCAATGTGACACGTAAGACTAATCAATCACTCAACTATGGCTTTCAAGGCCCGCATACTTCAGGCCCAAAATTGAATCAACTTCAAGCCAAGTAAAAACCCAGTCTTCCATATACTACCACATTCATTTGTTGTGAACCGGTTAAGATTTCTCTCTTTGATCATATATTTACATATATAATCCTATCATTCTATCAGAAAATGGACGGGCGCGGCAATGCGCGCTTTCATGGTCTAGTTAAATCCATGTAATTGCCTCATGTTTACCAGTAGAAATATAGTGCTTTCTGTTCAAGTGTCACTATTTTATGATGCATTTCGTTGTGTATGTATGCATTTATTTATGGTGCATTTCCTGTTTTACCATGAGGTATGTTTTTACTCTTGCGCTCTAAACTTTATCTGGTGTTCTGATGAGTGCATTAGTGCATTAGATCATGAATTCAGTTGTTTCTGCCATCCTGTTAACTTCCATGCATTCAGTTGGTGACAATAGAATGTGCTCAGATGCATGCATGCTATCTAGACATTACTGTGCAATGCTAACTTAAGTGCATAAACTGCGAACTAAATTGTCCTCCATCATGAGAATAAAAATATGCATGTAAATCAAGCTCTGAATTCTATGATTTCGTACACTAGGACCACAAGCTTTGCCCCTCTTAATCAGATCACAGCACAATACTGCCCCTCTTGATGTCAATTCCTTGCTCTGTCCCTGTTGTTGGTGTTTGTTTGCAGATATTTGTTGTTTTGTCTGTAGAGAATCTCAAGTTTTTTTGATGATTTTGTCATGTTTGTCCTGTTTCAATTTACTGTCGCCTGCCTATATCTTGTTTTTGCTTTTTCTCTAGCAATGTACAGTTTTTTGTTAGCTAGTGAGGTGCTTTTTCATATGTATGTGTGAGCAAAGCATAACCATCTGAGCCAACTCTAGAAGTACATAATGACCGTGATCGAGATAATCTGAATGTGTACTACTACTTTACACTAAATTTTTTACTAGCAATTATGTATGGCTTCCTTGAACATGTTATATGCATCATATGAAATGTTTCAGTATACATGATTTTTTGTCGTCAAGTAATATGCCAATGAACCTGTTGTCTGATAAGAAGTTGTAGGACAACATGTAGATAGCAGCCTCAGACCTTTTTACAGTAGTGTTTTGCAGGACTAGACAACTAGCAGATGTTCTGGTGTGTTATCCTTTTGTCCCTCTTGAGTATTGTGCCCTAAGTTGCATTTTTATCTTTTCATTTTTTGACTAGACCAATGGAAAAATTTCCGGAACAAGTGCTTAGTGTCATCAACATGAACGACAGAGATTTTCCGCAGAAAAACCATAACTCTGACAGTAGTGAGGAGGTAAGAATATCCTTCTTTTTATTCTTTTTCTGTATCTGCCTTTTGTTTATATACTTAACCTTTTATACTCATGACAGTCTATACTCTTTTTATTTTTTGGCTTTGTCAGGATTGCTGTAATTCCGAAGAAGAAACAATTGTCCTGGAGGCTGTTAGTTCAATTGTAAGCATGGATACTTTTTTTTGTTGATGTTTAATTGATGGGAAAAGTGATATATTTGCTCATGTTAGTACATCTTTGTTCAGATAAAAAGAAGTCTGAAACGTAAACGCAGACCTAGCAACATTCAGAAACAAAAGAGAACGGTGAGTTCTCAATATATACTTAACCTTTTTTTCATCCGGACCATTTTGAACTCATAGTTTTTTCTGTCCTGTTTTTGTTATATTAGAAAATTGTTCGAGATAGAAGGCAAGGAAGACATCTTGTAGACAAAGATGTTGTATCAGCTAAAAGTAGATACAATGTCAGTTCACTGGTTCAGAAAATTCAAGATTTGGATGAAAACCAGAAGCAGTATCTAAGGGACATAGATTTTGGATCAATACTAGATCTCACTAGTGGTACTGTGCCATGGTCTTTTGTTCAATGGCTAGCAGATCATGTCGACATAAAGAATGAAGGATTTGCTTTTCAGCACAAATTTATTCCTATCACTTCAGAATCATTTGCCCATGTCCTTGGTGTTCCAGCTATAGGAGTGCCTGTCCCTAATGAGTCCAAGATCACAACAGCTGAATTCCTGCAGTTATTTGGATTATCAGAAATGCCAACCATCAAGTTCTTCCGCGACAAGATTAAGAAAGGGCAAGAGAAGTTTGAGTTCTTAAGGTGCTTCATGATTGTAGCTCTTTCATCATTTTACTGTCCAACCTCAAGTACAAAACCTAGCACAGATTATCTTGGTGCCCTTATCAATATTGAAAACATCAAGAGCTACAATTGGGCTAAATTCTTTCAAGAGTGGAATTTATGGTATATCAAGAAGTACTAGAACTCTACATCAACCTTAGCTGTATGCAACTACTATATTGCGGTTAGTATCTTATCTTGTACTTTGTACTTTTTAATCATTAATTTCTTCACTTTTCAATTCTTCTTTTATTTTTTTGTAACATATGTAAGTTTGCCTTCTTTAGGTTCGCTATCTTGATTTATTAGACTTTGGATCAGTCCAAATTCATTCTACCCTCCCAAGAATATCAGTGTGGAAAGGAGATATGATTAAAGAATATATCAAGTTGGACATGGATGACGACAACTTTTATGGCAAGCTGGAAGTAAGTAATTGTTTCTATATTGTGAGATACTTCATTTTCTCTTTTGCCTGCGAAGATGATCTTCATTTACTGCTTTTGGACAGTAAATTAACCTATTATTTATCTTCTCCATTTGTTCAAACAGATCAAGGATATTAAGGATACATGTTATGGACAAGCTACATCAGACACTGCTGCTAACGGTGGCTTCTCTATTGAGAGTTTCAGATTGTCTCTCGATTCTTTTTAGCAGTGCACTTTGAGTGATAAGGTTACTTACTCTTTTTGTTCCCCTTCTCTTCCAGTTCTCTCTGTCATGTTTTTTTTTACTTAATTGATATGTTTTTTGACGCACTTACATTTTCTCGGTTGTCTATTTTCGAAGCAGGTTAAAGACAGTATCTCCTCAATGTTTGAAGACTTCGGTGTTAATGAAACACACTCAATTTCTTCCAAAGTGCAAAGTCTGCTCATAAATGTACCACAATGCCTAGTACAAAATAACTGCTTATCTTCACAAAGCACAGAGAAACTGAATTGCTCTTCACAAGATGAAAACATATCAGTCGGTACAAATCGGGAGTCTGGCGACACTTTGAAATTGCCCTCAAATGATACAAACAAAAACCTGGAAGGAAACCAAGGTTTGTTTATCTGCACATTGATTTCACCTCATTTATTTTCTACTCTGATAGATAAGTCTTTTTCATTTTAATTATTGATTTTTTTATGACTAATCATGTATGTTTTTTATGACAGGGAACTCAATTAGATGTTCTGGCAGCCAGCAATCCAACAATTCAGTAAATGCAATTAATAACAACAAGCATCACCAAGAACAAATACAAGAGAGCAACCAACATCAAAAAGATCAAATGATTGCATCAACAGATCAGGTAATTTAACGTATGTACCACTATATGTGTATTTTTCAAATATTTTCATTCAACCAGCTATTTTTTTAAATATATTCTCCTTTTTCTAAATAATATCAATACAGATAATTGCACGACTTGTAGAGCCTGAAAAAATTGTCAAAACTCATGATGAACCTATGCACTATGTCAATAGTGCATTGTGTAACCTTCAAATAAAAGACAGACAGCTACAACAACACGACAAAAATGTAAGAAGAACATCTCTTTTTTAGGTCTTTTTCTGGATCATTCTTTTTATGTTCCTATTTTTATTTTTTCTTTTATCTTAAGGATGGAAGGATAGAAAAATTTCTTGCCGAACAATCATACGGTTGTAGCGCAAGCTTGGACCACATGTTGAACAACGAAAAAGAAGCTGTTGTTTTAAATTGTGATACTCACACATCCGAGAGGTATTTTTCATCTCGCCAAACCATTGCTTTTTCCCCCAAGGTTTTTTTCTGCTACTCTAGACTGATTAGTTTATCTTTTTTACATGTTTTTTTCCAGTTCACACAGATCATGACTTATCAGACAAGAAGAAAGAAGCGGAAAAACCTATCAACTCAGATTTTACCACTCCACAGAAGCTTCATGCAATGTTTTCATGAATCAATAACATGGGTAAGAACTAGCATGAAGTTTCTCCCACTTCTCCAAGCAAGAAAGTATTTGATTGATTTTTTTCCTATATACTTGTTTTGAATTTGACCACAATTTTCCAAAATTTATTCTATCTAACTATTTATTTTTTGTTTTTTAAATAGCAAAAGAGAACTCACCAACATTGATAGACAATTCATCTGGTGGGAAGAGCAGTTCAATTCAATGTGGTCAAAGAACTCATAATTCCGAAAACCAATTATCATCGAGCGGAAATATTAACAACATATTATCTACAACAACAACAACTCCAGAATTAAGTTCAGAATCAAGGATTCAAAGTTACTCGAGTCATGATTATGATGGGTTTGAGAAGATCGGTGCTGATGATTTTGAGGTATCATATCTGTTCTTTTCTGTTCTAATTTTGTTTTCAAACACAGTGTGAACTACCTACATTTTTCTTTTGAACAAATGTGCAACTAGAACAGGCGTAGCATTTTTTTTATTGAACATTTCTGCTACTAAACATAAGAAACATGCAACTACTGTCTTTTTTTCTGAAGGAATGTTTCAACTACTGTGTACTGTTATTTCATCAGGGGGTTGCACATTTTCTAATATGGGTTGCACATTTTCTTTTTCTGGAAGAATTTGTGCATCTTGTGTCTAGATTTTTACAAAATGAAATGGATCTTTCTTGGGTTGCATTTTTGGCCGAGGTACACACAACTCACCCTAGGGGTTGCATGTTTATGCAAACTAAACACAGATTCAGCTAACTTATATCCTCTTTCACTTTTCTTCGTCGAAATACCTTTTTGCAAGTCATGTTCACTTGCCCATTTCGTCTAGATACTTTACAACTTTTCTTCGGTTGCACTTTTTTGGCAACAAACGTGCAACTCACCACGGGGTTGCTAATTTTGTAAATCTTGTTCATTTCCTCATTTTTTACCAAATGACATTTGTGTTCTGTTTTCTTGGGTTGCACCTTTCTATCGACATACGTGCAACGCACACCGGGGTTGCACGTTTCTTGAAGAAATGTGCAACTCGACATGTAACTCACCACGGGGTCGAAGAGTCATATCTAGTGTAACTCTAGCAAATAATGTCTACTTGCACATTTCTTCGAGAATTGTGCAACTAGTGTCTAGTTTTTTTTAAAATGAGGTGTATCTTTTTCTTTCTTGGTTGCACCTTTTTGTCGAGATATGTGCAACTTACCCACCCGGAGTTGCATGTTTCTCAAAGAAATGTGCAACTAGACGTGGCTTGCACATTTTTCATCGAGAAACATGCAACTAATCACGTGGTTCTCATAAGTCATGTCCATTTTGCATTTTTAAAACACCCATGGGTTGCATGTTTCTTCAAGAAATGTGCAATTCAAACGTGTTAGAAATTTTGTCGAAGAGGCATATCTAGTATAACTCTATCAACTAATGTCCACTTGCACATTTCTTCGAGAAATGTGCAACTAGTGTCTAGTTTTTAAATGAGGCGCATCTTTTCTTCTTTTTGTTGCACCTCTTTGTCGAGATACGTTCAACTTTACCCATCCGGGGGGGGGGGTTGCATGTTTCACAAAGAAATGTGCAACTCGACATGGCTTGCACATTTCTCGTCGAGAAACACGCAACTATAACTCATGTCCATTTTGCATTTTTAAAACACCCATGGGTTGCATGTTTCTTCAAGAAATGTGCGATTCAAACGTGTTAGAAATTTTGCATAACTCTATCAACTAATGTCCAACTAGTGTCTAGTTTTTAAAATGGGGCGCATCTTTTTCTTCTTTTGGTTGCACCTCTTTGTCGAGATACGTGCAACTTTACCCATCCGGGGGGGTTGCATGTTTCACAAAGAAATGTGCAACTCGACATGGCTTGCACATTTCTCGTCAAGAAACACACAATCATGTCCATTTTGCAATTTTAAAACCCCCATGGGTTGCATGTTTCTTCAAGAAATGTGCAATTCAAACGTGTTAGAAATTTTGTCGAAGAGGCATATCTAGTATAACTCTATCAACTAATGTCCACTTGCACATTTCTTGAAGAAATGTGCAACTAGTGTCTAGTTTTTAAAATGAGGCGCAACTTTTCTTCTTTTGGTTGCACCTCTTTGTCGAGATACGTGCAACTTTACCCATCCGGGGGGGTTGCATGTTTCACAAAGAAATGTGCAACTCGACATGGCTTGCACATTTCTCGTCGAGAAACACGCAACTATAACTCATGTCCATTTTGCATTTTTAAAACACCCATGGGTTGCATGTTTCTTCAAGAAATGTGCAATTCAAACGTGTTAGAAATTTTGTCGAAGAGACATATCTAGTATAACTCTATCAATAATGTCCACTTGCACATTTCTTCAAGAAATGTGCAACTAGTGTCTAGTTTTTAAAATGAGGCGCATCTTTTCTTATTTTTTGTTGCACCTCTTTGTCGAGATACGTGCAACTTTACCCATCCGGGGGGTTGCATGTTTCACAAAGAAATGTGCAACTCGACATGGCTTGCACATTTCTCGTCGAGAAACACGCAACTATAACCCCCATGGCTTGCATGTTTCTTCAAGAAATGTGCAATTCAAACGTGTTAGAAATTTTATCGAAGAGGCATATCTAGTGTAACTCTATAAACTAATGTGCACTTGCACATTTCTTCGAGAAATGTGCAACTACTGTCTAGTTTTTAAAGTGAGGCGCATCTTTTCTTATAGGTTTTAAAATGAGATATATCTTCTTTTTTGATTAAACCTTTTTGTCGAGATACGTGGAACTCACCAATGGGTTCCATGTTTTCTCGAAGAAATGTGAAAGTAGACATGGCTTGCACAATTTCATCGAGAAACATGACTTGTAATTTTTGATTGCATCTTTTGTGTATGGCTTTGCCATTTTTCTTTTTGACATATATTCAAATGTCTATAATAGATTGACGATGGTAGACCGTCATTATCTCTTGAAGAAAGTTGGCTTGCAAGTCCAAGAGGACAGGTAAGCTATATTTTTATAATCAACTATGACTTTCTTTTTCTCTGTATGTAAGCTATATAACATGAAATTTTTTTAGGTGCTTAGACATGAATATATGAAAAAGTTAGCACAAAGGAACTCTCTCTGTATAAATGAAGAACAATTGCAACCACATGAAGCCTCAGTACATGCTTTTCAACCTCCTTCTCCTCAAATGGTTGATTCGTTTGGAATAAGAACATCTCCACAGAGAACAAATTATGCTTCCAACCCCAATTCCCCAGCTAGGAATGCAGCCAATGAAATAATATCAATAGTAAGTTTTATCTGTTTCTAATTTTGGCTTTCTTTTTTATCTGTATTTTTGTAAATTTGCCATTCCTATCTTTTTCTTCTATATGCTTACTGTCTACTAGAATTAATCCTGTTATTTCTTACAAAACCAGAGCTCACAAGAATCACCAGAGGTTGTGTTTCTTCGGGAAAACAGAGGCAGCCAAATAATGAACTCCCATGATAATTCTGATGATGTTTACATTGGACAACATCGACTCAGCTCAATTCGAACAAATATATCTGAAGACATTGATGCAATGTATGACAGCAACAACTTGTCTAAGCGAAATCACAAGCCAGTCTGCTCATCACTATTGCCACCAAGGCGTATAGTAATGCCTAGCGAGATATGTTTCATCTCCTTACGATATCAACATATCCACTTATGAACAAGATGAAGACCAGAAAAAATACTATCAGGCAATTGTCCGTCTAGCAAATATGGATGGATTCAAGCAGTAAGTATATCAATTTAAATGTTTCCAACCTTATTTTGAATATATTTGTTTACTCTTCAACATTTTTTCAATTTTGCTTATATGTTTCTATTTAACTATCTAAAACAGTAAGAAGGCAATACAAATTGGCAACTGTAAGGTCAGCCTTGATACATTCGGGAATTCTTTAAAACCAGGAGGAACAATTGAAGCTTGGGTCATAAACTTGTATTGTCGTATTCTATTCTTGTCTAACCATCCAAAGAACTCTAATAGACACATATTCTTCCATACATCAAGTGTAAGTAATTTTTACTTCTTTTTTTTAATTTATGTGCTGTTTCTTGCAGTAACTACACTGGATGTCTATTTTTTTTGTCGTTTTTAGTTCCGATCGATATTTCTTGTCATGTTCAAATTATTACTTTAAATAGGAATATTTTCTTGAAAAATGGGAGAATGAAACAAGAAGATTATATATGAAAGATCAAGTAATTAAAGCTTTTGAAGGTGCTGGAAAAGCAAGGAAACTACACTTGATAGATTCGGTATTTTTTTAAAATATTTCATGATTTATCTTTCTTCTAGTTTTAAATATTTTTTCATATATATTTTTCCTGTTCTTTTTTTCTAACAACAATACTTTCTTTGTTTCAACATGACTACACTTCCCATCCCCTGTACAACTTTCACTGGTTCCTTTTTACTGTCGACATAAGGGACAAAAAATTCATCTTTATGGACTCCCTATTTGACAAGGATTCAGATTTACACCAAGAAGTTGATAACAGAATGGTATAATATAAAATTCATTTCTGTTTATCTTAATGAAATCCATTATTTTTTGTGTTATCAAGCCATGTCTGAGAGTGGCTACTGTGTGTATTTTTGGGTGTGTGTGTGCGGTGTTTCAAGACTGTTAGGTTAGTTAGCGAGATAGGAGGGAAAAGAGCACATCATGGGCAATGCAGGTAGACCATGGTGATCGCGTCAGCGTGCGGTCATGGCCATGAGTTGAGGCATCTGGTAGCGTGACTAGTTAGTGCGTGTGTCTGTGTGCAAATAGTGACTAGTGGTGATAGCGTGAGCTTGCGGTCATATCTCCATTAGAACACCACGAGTTAGTGCGTGTGTCTGTGTGCAAATAGTGACTAAGTATGTTTCTTAGCGTATGAAACATACTTCTTTTGTTTTTTTCACTGTGTTGATTTTACCACCAAAAATCAAGCAAGCCACTGTTAACTTTTGTGTTTTTAACAATTGGGTCGAATGTCATATGTCTACTTTTTACTGAACATGCCACTTACAGATCATTAGTGCAAACGCAACTTGCTAATGCTCATACCCTCCTTTTACTGTGGAACAGCTTGCTTTTTAATCTTTCATATCTCATAATGTACTGCAGAAGCTCTGAATTGTTAAATGTCTTTTACTTGCATGTTCAGTACCAAGCTTTTGTGTTAACTCCCATCATGATATCTAATGATTATTTTGTATCCTATTTTTACACTATTTTTTATTTAACAGATTATGAACTTTGAAAGAACTTGGAATGGATGCCGATTGAAGGAAATTGACTTCCAAAATTTTGAAGTTATATACCCACCTGTACCGAAGCAAAACAATGGGTAAATCTTTTTCCAGAAACTTAAAGTTCTTTTTCTGATTGTCTTTAATTACTGTATCTTTTCCTGACTATAATCTGACTTTTTCAGCAAAGACTGTGGCCTACATTTGATGAAAAGTATTGAACTCTTCAAGCCAAGAACTAGTTTGATGGGCAAATTCTCGTACAAAGATATGCCAAACTTTCGAATTCAATTAGCAAATGACATGATGTTCTGTGAACACAACGAGATGCATGAAATCCAAGAAGCTGTCATGACCTTTAAACCACATGTAAGATATAATGTGCCTAATTATTTGTTTAAACTTCAATTTTCATATTTTTTGTTACATTGTCTTACATATGTGATGTAGCTGATAATTCAGTAAAAAAAATTCGACTGTTCACAGAAATATTTTGTACTGTTTTTTATTTTTCAAGTGCAATAACTTGATTCATGTGGCTTTCTTTTTCCGCAGGTTCATGGAAAATATGCAAGAATGGGGTGATCCAAGAAGTCAAGTGCTCCTGTGTCTTGAAGATATGAAAGAAAAAGGCATTAGTAGTTCCAAGTTTGTTTTCCTTTTGTGTAAACGAGTTTTGCGTCAAAGGTAGGCTCAATGGAAGATAACGAGTTAGGCTCAATGGAGCCAAATGGAAGATAACAGTTAGGCTCAATGCACAATCTGTTTGTGTTCTAGGTTTTTCTAGGTATATATGTTGGTATTTTGTGTCTCGTCTACAGTTTGTTATCTAGAGAATCAAACAATCGTTCGTTTTTCCAGTTGCATCTTGTTGCAGAGTTAAGTTGGACGGTTGCTGTGGTATATATGTTTGATATTATATATATAGAGTTTTCCTTATATGTAATTATATATGTTTGTATATATGCTTCTTTTTCATTGTTAAGCGACACATACAAGTATTCAAATTTTCGTCTTTTTTGCAATTTGCCAATCTAGTTTTAACTGCACTTGTTCAAAAAAGAGAAGCAGAAGATCAAGATTTTACAGTATGCTTATCATTCAGCACAAAGTAGACATAGGATACTTTCTTTTGCGGATACTAGTTTTTGTACAAGCAAGCAAAAATTCTGGGAAAATAAACACGAGGTAAATATTACAAATATCAATTCAAATTAAGCATAGTTCAAATATCTATTTTATTACAACTTATATCACTTATTCTAACTCTTCCTTTTTTTAAAATCTGAATTTTGCAGCATAACACTAAACCATGCAGAGCAATCATCCTGACAATCTCATGTAAGTCTTCTATCACTTCTCTTTTGCCTTCTTCGTCTTCTTGCTAGTTTCATCTGTAGTCTTTTTCTTCCCTAAAAAATAATGAATTGACAACTAGGTAAGAGAAGTACAAATAAATACAACATGACTAAACAAGCTTCTTCATGCACATAGTATATACCTCTAGGGTTATTTTTCGCTTTCTTGTTGTTTGCAAACAATGACTCATCCAAGTGTAAACTTTCACAGGTTTGAATGTTATGGTAATGTGACCCACAGTGGCTGCATGTAATCTGTTGCTTGCCCAAAAACTGTTCTGCAAATGTTATGTATCTTCTGTCTAACTTGTTCTTTCCCAAAACAGTTGGCCTTCCCTTGGACTTTACAACCTTGGGGTCGTTTAAGTAACCATATTCAGTTTCGACAACTTGCTCCTTACTTTTCTCTTTTGGATCAACTTCTTTTGCTTTGTCCTCAGCTAATGTCATTGCATCTAGTTTCTCTGCAATCTTCTTAACCTCTTGAGTGACAACCAAATATTTCTCATTACTTTTTGATCCATCAAATGCTATATTGATGCAAACTTTGGATAGCACATTGAATCTCATTTGGCTGCACTCTCCAGTCATCTCCAAAGGTACATTGTATCTCAAATCCCTTATATCTTTCTTCTCTCTAGGCATCCATCTAGCAATGAAATACTTATCCGGAATGTGCACAATGTTTAGATGGACAAGAACCTTGAGAACATGAGAACATAAAATTCCATCCTTGTTGAACTTGGAACAAATGCACTTGAAATCATCACTTGTTAAATCAACAATAACTAAGTATCTCCTTGTCCTGTAATCTCTAGTTGCAGCCAGGCCAGATTTATACACTTCATATCTTTTGTTTGGCTCAACCTCTTGTACATGTAGATAAGCAGTAAATTTCAGCTGCTTCTAAAACCTGTAAAATATCTTACGATTGTACTTTTTTCCAGCATGCACTTCCATATCATTTCCACACCAATAGTTAGGTGTTGTTGTCCTAGTGATCGAATCTTCATGTTTCTCATTTTCTTCTATATTTTCTGGTATCTTGTCATACTCACTCAAGAAGCTGCTGACACTGTATGTAGAGCAAACATTGTATTTGAAAATAGCATTGGTGCCTTCACTCCTAGCTGTACTGTGAATGAAGGGGAAGAAGTTATTCTTGAAGAATACAGGTACAAACTTCGCCCTATTCTCCCACATAGTTTTCAAGTACTTGAGGTTGCTCACTTCGTATTTCTCTATCATTTCTTGCCATGAAGATTCAAACTCGCTATCGTCAATGAAAAATGAATAGTGTCCTTGAATTCATTGTGTAGATTAGGTATCTTTCCAAAGCTTCTTGGATGTTTTTCTTCAGCTTTCTTTACAACATGGAAAAGACAATTCCTGTGTATAGCATGTAGGAAAATTGCAGGAATTGCTTTGGCCATAGCTGCATCTTGATCATTAATTATGGTCTTCGGACACTTTCCACCCATGCATTTCAAGAAAGTTCGAAATAACCACTCAAAAGTTTCGGCACTTTAATTCTGAAGGATCGCACAACCAAATAGACAGTTGTCGCCATGTCCCGTTACTCCGACAAAAGGAGCAAACGGCATGTTATATCTATTTGTCTTGAATGTAGTGTCGAAACTGATACAATCACCATATAGCTCATACATTCTTCTAGATGTAGCATCACACCAGAAAATGTTCTCCACTGTATTTGTTTTCTTGTCCACTTTGAAATCAAAGTAGAACATTGGATCATCAGTTTGCTTCTTCTTAAAATATTCAAGAGATTGTATCATGTCATTCAGCCTGCTTTCCTTTCTCATTGCAGTTCTTAAGTTGCTGACATGTTTTTTGGTATATGGAACAACCTTTGAAAAACCACCTCTCAAATAAGTTAGAATTGCCATGATCTTTCTTGTGGGAAGCTTCACTGAATTGAATGTCCTTATGAAAAGTTTTTCTTCATTTGTCATGTGCTTGTGTGACCTCAAAAATCTGGATTCTTCGGGGGGGCTCAACTCATGGTTGTGTTCCATATTCAAACTAGTTACTGTCCATTTATCTCCTTTTAGTGTAACAATCATTTCAGCTAGACAACTCTGTAATTTCCACATTGTTACTCTTCCTCTTTTTAGGTTGATCCTTAGGTTTATCCGCTCTCGGTTCCGGAGGTTCCCGAGGTTGCAAAGGTACAGCTCTCTCCTTTCTCTAGCATCTTCTTTCTCGTTTGTCTCCCGCCTCTTGAGATCTCTTTTCTTCTTCCTTTCTTCTTTTGTTTTCTCATCTAGTACTTTTCCAGAACGATTGCATTTGAAAGTACACCTAGTAACTTTATTATCCTTTCTGCAGTGATAATTTCCAGCTATTTTTGCTGAAAAGCCGATAATATCTGAATATGAGTTGTAGAACTCAAATGCAGCCTCTTTTGTATCAAAAACTTGATTCATATGGGGTACATGATGACTGCGGACCTCCTGACTGCATGTTTGAGCGGCTTTAACACTTTCCTTCTCAAGGTATATCTCTATATCTTCCTGACACAGTTCTTGTACACCTCCATCTTCTTCTACTGACCTTACTTCACATTCACTTGCATCTGCTGCTAAATCATCTGCGCTGCCAGCATTTTGATCATTTGCACTGTCAAGTTTATCTGGCTGCGAGCATTCTTGTTCATCACATGAACTTTTTTCTGAAATCTGATCTGACTGCTCTGGATTGACCCATGTGTCCTTGTACTTGTATGCACTATCTCCATTACCATCTGAATTCTCTTCTGGTTCAAACATATTTCCGCAGGTGTCGTTGTATCTTTGAGGATAATCATCCTCACTATTATGAACATATTCACTTCTGCCTGTTATCATGAACATTCCGTTCGCAAATTTGAAAACAACATAACAACATGAGTGAAACAGTGATATTTTATTTCTGTAGTCATATTTTAGAGTTTTTATAATTTTACCTCATCTCCCATTGGTCCAGTTAGCAAATCCATATAACTGCAATTACCTTGCTGAAATAATAAACATATCAGTACAATTCCTTTCTTTTTCATGCATTTTTCCTGAATAAGTGTAGGAATAAAAAATGCTTGTCTTAATTTAATCTGTGAGAATTGCATTACATCCATGCTCTGCATCATTTGAGAATATGACATGCCACTGCCTTGTGATAAATTAACCTGCATTTTTAAAAGTTTTTTCAATCAGTTCATATTTTTATTATTTAAAATGTACCGTATCATTTGTTAAAGCATGGAAATTCCAAACTAACCGCAAATTCATCCATGTGTATGCTTGCAGGCTCTAGGTCTAAGTGTGAGGGCAGAGGAGCCTGCACATATATAAATATCAATTTTTATCAATTCTTCCTCATTACATCATAGACTACAAGACAACAAGGTAAGCAAACTCATTTTTTATACTGTCTTACTGTTTCCTGTTGTCTTGATCCACCATAGCTTTCCATGCTGTACAATATTGCATCATCTTTCCTAACCTATTAGATGGATAATTTAACGAGAATACATATTAGGTGGGTTTTACCAATTTTTGTATATGTATATCAATTTTTACACACTCACCTCTGTACATTCTATATTCTGCATGCCTTCAAAGAATTCAAACTGCATTACGAAAACATGTTCAACATCAGTACTAGCAAAGAAAGAAATCCAAAATAAACAATATGCTGTAGGTTATTACACATGTTATCTGAATTTTATCTCAATTTTATCTGTAAGAATGTAAGAAATCCAACATCATCAGCTTTTTCTTATCACAAGCATGAGATGTTCATCGCTTTTCTTTTAACTTTTCTTTCTCACCTGTGAACTAGATGAAGAGCCCATAATAGGATTGATGAATGCAATTTTCTCTGAATGTCTTGTTGAAACATCATTTTCTTGAGGCTGCCCATTCGGAGGTATGTAATATGGAACCTGCATTTGACAAGTAATCATTGAATATAGGTCATGCTATTCCATTTCTGAATTTCCACCAAGCATTAAGTTTAAGAAATATCACCTGACTTCTATCTTTTAATTGCGAACTATATGATCCATATATTATTGCTTCCTCTTGATATCTGTCCTTGCTCGTAAATTTAAAGTCAATTTCATTTTATTTATTCAACTGAAAAAGTGACTCATCCAACATAGTTTCAGTACAACTGGACTTGGCAGATTGTCCTTTGTCAATTTCTCTGCCTTTTTTACATGCAATTTTTTTTGATCTTAATCTAAGTGAAAAATGCATTACAAGCTGCTATAAATTCCATCTGAACTAACGGAAAGATCTCTCTCTATATATATAACATGCAGGCATGTACTGTATGATGGTGATACAAAAGCTTGGATATACAATGACCAGATTAGGTAGAGCACAAGCTCCCCTTTTTTCTTTCTTTTTTGAAACCTGATTTTTGTTTTTGTTTTCGATCAAGACCTTTTATGAACGCAACCTGATGCAACATTTGTTGCCAAATTCGAAGGCGTAACTGGAATCACCAAGCAAAGGCACAGCATAGAAGGCATAAGCTCAGGTGTTTTTCCGATGTCATCACCATATGTGCTGACTTATTGTACTAAAAAATTTCAGTGACATCCATATTCATTGTTATTCAGCAGGAGACAAAAGGAAAAAAAACTAGCCATCTTATGCGAAAGGTAAATCAGAAATTTTCATCCACTATTCCATTATTTTTTGTTCATATATCGGTGATTATCAGTTTATCATTATAACATTATACTGTGCGTGCCTAACCACAGTAACCCGTCAAAACAGAGCCTGTGATCTACCACATATGCCTTATCTCTAATTCGTCCTGGTACTTGTGCTCTGTTTTTCATCAGTTTTGAGTATACAATCATGAGTTTTTCAGTCTATTTTTTTCTGCATGAATGTGCTGTATGATGATGATGGTACTGTTGAATATAATGCAAAGTATATGCTGGTAAAGCACAACCATATCTTTTTCTTTTTTACTACAATGATGCTTGCGGTGACCCAGCGTACCACTGCATGGTGTAGTACACAAGTCGTTGACATAACACAAGTGAAACACCGTTCCACCCATATTACATCCCTCAGAGTGGTACAACAGAAACATATGCGAGTCCAAGGTATGTCTATAGAAGTACACACGAACCGTTTACATAAGATCCACACAGCCTCCTACTTTACAGGTGAGGTAAAACTTCAAATAAAGCTCCGTAAGAACGACTCGTAGTCTATCTTATTGCTAACTCCAGCTCAAGAGCTACTTGGCTTGCTATAGAAATCTAGCTACTTAGGTGCTAGGATTAGGGAAAGGTTCCCTTCTATTACTAGTCTAGGTTTCCATAATAATTGATGCGGAAGTTGACTCCATTGACTTCTTTGATTGGATTCTTCATCTTGTTGCAGTTGACTCCCTTGTCTTCGAGTTCCACGGTAGTTTCTCCTTCGGTGCATTGCTCTAAGAAGGGGGTTCAAACGAGATAGAATGAGTACGAGCGTACTCAACAAGTTCATATTAGGAAATAGGTGTATCATGCACTAGCTACAGCCATAGACCAGAAAGTCATAGGCCAATGCAAGTTTTTGTAAACATTTCTTCAAAAGGTTTATTTTATTCTGAAAACTATGCCCGTCAGTCTTCACAGGTTGACTAGAACTTCGTGGAGTTCCTTTCTCGCCGCGTTCGCAGCTCCCTTCCCGAACAGGGAGTGATAGTCACAATTCTTGATACCCTCTCGCAGAGGTGCGTTACTTTACCCCACAAGAGATCTTAACCATGTTGCCGGCCGAGAGTATGTCCCCGTCCACACTTCCTTTGGTGTGAGGCCCAAGTATAAGATCCAAGCCAATCACTGCCTTCTCCGCGACCCTGCAAACCCACCCTTTTGTCCACCCGCACACCTCCAGTAGACTTCCACCGATAATACGGCTTTACTCATGGTGTACTTTGGACAATCCTTCATAGATCGTAGAGCCATCATCACTAATGGATGGGGATTTAAAAGGCTATCCCAACCTACGGCGAGTGCCTCCAACACCCCGCCGGCTCTACCAATCCGTTGGCGTGCGTAAGGGAAAAGATACAACTGACTTCCCCAGAGCCATTATAGATCTTATGGATAACGCGATATGTACGGCGCTAGAATCACTGGACGGCATTGGTACTTAGTCCTAGATGAGTAGTACACATGCAATGGAACCTCCACCATATCAACACATACCATGGTTCCATTGCCCACCACATAGTCATATTCATAATTGTAAAATAATACTTTGCTTTTCAATGCATGAGTGATAAGTATAGTACTTTGCATATAGTTTGATACAAATAATCAAATGACATGAGCAAGCGATGAAATTGCCTTTCTTGACTGCAAGATTATGCAGGCAAAAGCTTCGATACGTGATAACTCCAAATTCTGAAATACCATCATCGTCCGGTAAGGACAATGTTTAAAGAACTGGCAAAGATGCTATAATGCATAGTATGAGATGCAATCGTCCCGAGCGTAACCTAACCTCGATGATTTAGGATGTATGAGTTGAAAAGATTTCTTTAGAGTTGGTTGTACTTTTAGAATGGTTCTCAAACAAGGTTCTTATTAGGGTTTGGTTATATTAGCATCATAACCAAGTGATATAAGACATTATAACAATCGTACACATAAGAATAGTGATGGAATAGTATGTAAAGAACAGTTGTCAATTTTAAGTTCTACAGAACATGGTTGATGATTACTTATACTATACTTCAAAAGAATAACTTTTGAAGAACATGTTGTTTAAGAAATATTGAGTATTTCAAAGAAGGATTAAGCTTCTAAGGTTTGATTGACATTTGTACTTCAAAAGAATAACTTTTGAAGAACAGGTTAAATAAGAACAAGAACTACTATACATAGGAGCTAAGTGCTATTAGGGTTTACTAATAGGACTGGTTGGTGCTTAAGTAGAAGTGATCTACATGTAGCAAGTATTAGTAGGTTTATTACTATGGTTTCTCCTAAGCATCATATCAAAGGATGGTTATTTAAGATGGTTCTATAAATTAGCTATTAGGGTTTACTATGGTTTCACAATTGCTTTACTAAATAATCTCTAATTGTTTCTAAGCTAAGTAGTTTATCATTTCCTAAGTAAGGTTTAGTTGGATAGGAACATGTGATGTGATTTGCTACACAAGGTTGGTATTAGGGTTTATCATCATGGTTTAACTAGGGTTTGATGGTTGAGGTTGATCCTAATGGTGTGGTATATAGGATTGGTGATCAATGGTGCTAATATGTGGTAGCAAGCTAGGGTTTATATTTAGGTGGCACTAGTGGATCATATAGGTTTTAAATTGGAATTGGAGACATGAAATGATGACTCATGTGAATTGGTTTTAGGTTGATGGATCATGATTATGCATTCATTGGTTACTTATCAAGGTTCTACAAGTAAAGTTGAAGTGGCTATGTTCACATGGTTTAAATTCTTAGGGTTTTAGGTTTGCAACTACTATGGATGAACACATGAGATAATGAGATCAATGTCTTACTTAAATTAAACTTAGGGTTTCTAAATTATGGCACAACTCCTAAAATGATAATTGATAATATAGTTGTGGTTACTAACTACTTTGAATTAAACTAGTGATGGTATGACATTGATTAACTTCCACAAGAATTAATAATTAGGGTAACTCCTATTTTGGTTTAATTAAGAATCAGGGTTTAATAATTGTTATTAGGGTTTAAAATAATTAACTTGTTAACTAAATATGTTTAAGTAAATAAGTTTTGATTTACCAAAATAATATTGGCTTTTAATATTTTCTTGAGTTATTACTATTTAAAGAAAATAGAAAATAGTAATTTGCAAACTAGGGTTTATGAATTACCACTAATAATTAAGTTAATACAAATATGGTAACTAAAATTAATCTTAACATTTTACTTAGTTACTGAATAGTTAAAATTTAATTTTTACACTTAACAATTTATTGAATTCAAATTGTATTATAAATAATTGAAATGTCATAATTAATAAGGTTAAAAATAAGTAAATTTTTATTTTGACACACATTTTTGTTTTATATTTTATTTGAATAGAGTTTATTTTTGTGAGCATTTTGATATATTATTCATATTTTTTCTGAGTTGAAATGAATTTTATACATTTTGGCAAAGTTTCAGTAAATTTGTGGATTTTGAATTTAAATGAAAATACTACACATACCGATTCGTTTCTAACTAATGTCACTGACCCGTGGGGCCATTGACTGGGTCAGTTGCCACGCGGGCAAAGACCAGTCAACGATGCCAGGGAGACCCCACATGCCACGTTGGCATTGCCGGCGGCTAAACGCCGGCGACCAAACCACGGCGGTGCTACGCTACAGAGACCCCTGGGATGCGTGGACTGGTGCACCAGCATCCCCACAATACGCTGAGCACGATGGTAGGGGTACCCCGACAGATGGTCACCGGAGCATCTCCGGCGGCACCCATCTGCGGCGGTCTTCTCCGGCGAGGTGGCTAAATGAGGCTACAGATGATGCCGAGAAGGATTAGAGGGATCCAGAGGTGCGCAAGCTCACCCTGAAGCAGATGGAGTTCTTGGTGTCGTCGATGGTGGACAGAAGCGAGCCCTATTTCGCCATTCCCGGCGATGGCCGGAGAAAGGGAAAACAGAAATTGATCTCGCATCGAGCTCCCCTTCTCGATTCCTTTTGCCAGGAGGATCTACGGCATCAGGTGCATCTTCTGGGCTACTCTACCGACGCTAGGGTGACCCCAGACGACGGTTTCGTCTCCGACTCCGGCGGCAGAAACTGATCGTGGCCGATGGTTAGGAGGAGCTAGAGAGAGATTGGAAGGATAGGAATGAACAAGGATGTCACGACGCTCTTCTGGTTGTATTTATAGCCCCCGTCGAGGTCAGAACCGTCACTTCACCGGCAGCGACGACGGAGATGCGACGGTGACGGTGACGCACAGTTCGGGCGCGAATCTTGACCCTTTTGGATAGGCTCGGACGTGAGAGATGTTCTGCGTGGTTCTGAGAAGTCTGCAGCATCCGGGGTCAGGCTTATCGTCGTCGAGGGACGTGGCCGGCGAGCTCGTCGCTGTGTCGCTCCCAGAGAAGAAGACGACGATGGTTTTCTTCTGTTCGGTACCGATTCGCTGCGTGGACCGTTTCAATGATGGGCTGGGCTGGGTTTTTTGGGCTTCGACGCGGTTGCTACGTGGGCGTTGCGGCCTGCCAGGTAAGGCCTCTCTCTCTCTCTATTTTCTGTTTTCTTTTCTATTTTCTGTTTTTATATTCTGGTTTGTATTCAAATTTGATTTCTGGTTTGTTTTTGCAGGTCCTAAATTATTTGAATATCAAAACAATTTGATATTCATGCTTACTGTATAATGTTGTTGTTTAAATAAACATTTAGTATTTGATTAAATTTGTGTTGTTGTGAAAGGTATTCAATATTTCAAGTTTATATTGGTTAAGTGTTTGTCTCAATTACTTTTATTTAGAAACCAAATATATTCCAATGGTTTGAAAGTTTATAACCTCTGCATGATAAACTCATGATTAGGTTTTACTAGTACTTAGTAATATGAATTGTTTACATATTTTAATTATGGCTAGGGTTTAGCAAATGGTAAAGGAAATGTGATTGGTTCATGATTTTATGTGGAGAATTATTCCTAAGGTTTTAAGAAGATGGTTAAGAAAGTTCTATAATCACTAATCTGGTTTTAGTAAACTTTAGCTTGAACTAATTAAGATGGATCCTATGTTTATAATTAGCAATGCATTTGCTAATGATAGTTTAATTTATAGAACACTACTTCATTTGGTCTACTAGGATGGAAAGGTAGGGTTTAATATTTTATGTGAAGTGATTCCTATGTGAAAGATTTAGGGTTTTGGTGATGCTTCACTAATTGAAGTATAAATAGGCATGAGGTATGGCAGGGTTATAATTATAATCCAAAGTAATCCATGGGTTGGAATTCACATGTAGTTTAGGGTTTAAGTTGTGACCACCAATATGATACACAACTAGAATTAGGATATGGCATAAGCTTTGGTTATGTTTTACTAATGGGACATGGCTCTCACCTCCAAGATTAAAGGTTGGTTTGAACAAGTAGAATTTAATACTACTCTAATATTCTTGTATGAACATGGCTATGGTTTAGATTATAACTTCTCTCACCTCTCAATATCTTGGGATATCCTAAGATCCTACTCAAGAGATGATGATATGATCCTCTAAATAGATGGTTTTCCTAGGAATTCTACCTTGGTATCTTCTGTAGCTTGTTCTTCAGGAAATCTGATAAACCTGCATCTTGTGGTATGCCTCCACCTCCTAGCTTCTTCATCTTGATCCTAGCTAATTCACATGAAGTGGCTCTATGTGTTTTCTACCTTGTATCATGCTACAATGTGATGAAATGGATGAAGGGTGTGGCTCTATTTATAGGCTTGGGCAATCTCTAGTATCATGACACATAGGTGGTGACCCTTGTGTTGATTTAATGAGTAAGGTGCTTGGTTGTCATGCCCTCATCCATAGCAATCCTTTGAGCATGAGGTGGCAAAGCTTGGAAAGCAAGTCATGTAGATATTTTCATCCCACATGGGATAGAGATTATCCTCTCATATGATTTATTTTTGGATAGCCAAGTGGCATTTGCTACTAAATATCTTGTGGATGGTTTTATTATTGTGGATGAGTCATCATACCATCTTTGATTGGATTTACATTATAATATTGGTCAAAAGGTTAACGTTGAGGGTTATTTCTCAAGTTTGGATAGTTGGTGTTTGAATTCACCAAGGCATGATCATATGAGTTTCAAAATACTCATAGTTAATTTTATTCAAATGGTTTGGACTATAATTTGTAATGTAAATGGACTTAGTTTTATGATATTCCATTTATTTAATAAGTTATGATTTAAATAAGAATGTGTGGCTTTTATGCACTTTAGACCCTGTGGTTTACCTTATTTATAAGTGAATTTAAATTACACACAAAGGTAGTTGCTAACTTTTAAGTGTTAATAAGTTAGAGTTTGATTCTTAAAGAATGTGTTGTTGTAAATCTAATTCCATTTGATCTAATCCATAGATCAAATCATCTCTACCCAAAACAAGGTTTTAGCAAAGATCACGAGTGAAGTTTATAGCGCTTGACTTGATGATCTACTTCAATTCCAGCAAGTCAAGTGAAACTTCGATTCATCGTGGTAAGTTTTATTTGAAGCGCGAAAATTCCCCGGATTTTCTATGCATGAATGCAATGCACACTTTGGTGTTCTCTCATTTTATTGCCTCTAAACCTGGGATATTACAATGCTTTTGCTGCTCTAAGAGAATTCTCTTGTCTAATTCATTTTTTTTCGGCCAGCTATCATGAACTGAAACTAAAGTGCTGGTCATGGATGACAGTGCTGGTCATGGATGAAAGAGTAAGACAAGAATAGATGTTGAATTTACGGGAAGAACTGATTTGTCTGATTCAAAAGAGATTTCACAGAGAAGATCTGGGAGGAGCAGAAATTTCATACCAAGGTAAGATCCTGATCCATACTCCATGTTCAGCAAGTTTCCTGTCGAGGGAGGGGGAGAGGGAGGGGGAGAACAGAGCAGATCTTCCTCTTTCTATCTTTTTCTGGGAATTTTTTCGTGGAGATGCTATTTTCCTCTTAGGGTTTGCTCCACTCTCTTTCCCCCATGGCTACGATGGTGAGGACGATGAATGGGGAAGAACTGATCAGGAGATTCTCGTGTCTTTACTTGCAGGAGGGGTTTCTGCTGGAGTTGGTACTGAGCCCACGGACAGAAATCCCAGACAGAAGCCCACATTTAATATCAAGTGACAGCCCACATTAAATGTCAGGTGACAGCCCACATAAAGACAGGACATGGCCAGCTCACATGTGAAAAGGACAGAAAGCCCACACAGAGACAAAGACACGTCTCGTTGACTCGTCTGCTGATTGATCGACTGAGACAAAGGTTTGTTCTCAGTCGACTGTGACCCAGGCACTCCCCTTAGTTAAACCCCTATTATATGTCCATAGACACAGCCATGATTTGACCATATGCGGAGGAGGAAGATGACAATTACGGAACAACATACATGCATGAACTTTCTTGACAGAACATATAGCATCAGTAATTCAATGTAGAAGTTCGATGTGACAAATCATTGGTGTCGTTCTCTTAATCTTTTCAAGGGGGTGTCCTTCTGTTCATTCTTAATAATAATATTTGAATTTTACTTCCATTGCTCCTCATTGCACCTCTTGCTTTTGTCTTTTAATAACTCCATAGTCTATAACTTTATATTATTTTCTTGAAGAAAATGCACAATGCCCTGCTTTTATGTAAAAAGCAACGAATAAGTACTGGGCATACTAGTACACGGTTTAGCACCAACAAGAAAACTAACTAGTGGCATGCATGGATTGAATTGCAATATTAATACACACTCCATACCTTAGGTATAGCCATATAGTATCCCAGATTGCACTCTTGTGGTGCTGCAGCTCTGGAGGATATGCATATATATAGAAATGTTATTCTGCTGTGATCTCCTGGCGTGGTGGCATATGTAGCAAAGCGGAGAGAGGCGGCAGCAGGGTTTCCCTAGCAGTCAGCAGGTTAAACATCCAATTAATTAAGTACGTGTCCAATGGCGAAGTGGTGACTCCACCTACCCACTAAACCCTAGGGCTTGCCGTCAGTGATCACCGGAGGTTCTTAGTGATCTGATCCATCTGATCCGATCATTAGGTTCCTCTCTCTCAGCATCAAGGTAACTGGTCTCTCTCCCATTTTTCGCCATGTCTTCCCCTGCATGGATCTGGAATGTTTCCTACTCGTCTGTGGACGACTTGGATTCGGGTATTTGAAATCTTCTGGATGGTGAGTTGCATATCTGGCCGGCCAAGCGATGGATCGCATTAGTGGATGCAGAAGGTACCCCCATAATTGGCAAGTTCATGAGCAAGGAGGATGATGCCTTAGAAGTCGGATCTGTCGTGGAATTCTCGGTATTTCATGCGCTAGTAGATCATTGCATTCTTTCTCCCCCTGAGGACAATGGATTTGGGGACGATCTGCTTATAGATAAATCTAGTGCTCAAGATCTTACAAATTTGGTCAAGTTATGGAAAATCTCATACTCCACTGTTAAAGATCTTGATCGTGGACGTATGAAGGCTTATGATGGTTCGCTCAGTTTGTCCACGGATAACTTCCTACGTTTATGTAATGCTAAAAGTGCATCCATTGGGTGTCAACGGTTGTCATCTAGGGATGTGTTCCATGTTGGGGCGAAAAATCATTTCTCCGAGCATGTGGTCAGAATGGGGAAATTAATTAAGTCTAGCCCAGCACTGGATGTGATCATGTCTGAAGGGATATCAAATGACATTCATTCTAGCTCTGCGCCAGTAAAAGATGCAGTGGTGCCTTTGTTCACACATCAAGCTACTGGTGATGCAACTATGAAGAATACCTCTACCACGGCTAGCTTTGTGCATGCAGCTCTCTTTAAGGGCTTGGATTTCTCTCATGGTATCAATTTTGCAAAGGATGTTAAATTTAAATTCAATAAATAGGTGCACCCTATAGCCAGCTCTGGTAATTTTCTCATGGTGGTTTCTTTTGGATGCACCTCTTTTAAATTGGAGGAAGACTCGATTACGTATTGCTTTGGAGGCTGTCATTGGAGGGTTTTGTGCACAACTCAAGGTTTCTATGATAAGACTAGTACAAATGCCCGTGCGTTGCCACGGGTCTTCAAATTTTATTTCGTAATTTACATATTTTCATAACTCACTATAAAAAGTCAAAATAAGTCAGAAATATCATAATGTAGTACAACATGATAACACCTAACGCAATAACAAGACATCATTGGTATGCATCTGCGTGGTTCCAAGTTCTAGGTCTTCTTGTTACTTTTCCGCGGTAAGTCCCACACCTGTATTATGGGCCGTCATAACTGTCAACTCAACAACCTTTCCTTTTCGATGCATTATTGTCTCACAAAACAAAACGTGGGTGAATACTTCTTTTTTCTGATTAGTCTAAACAACACTTTGATATTCATAAATATCTGGAGACAACCCTGGATTATAGTCTTCTTTCAAACATACAAAAGGGTCTTAGCAAATTTTCAATAATGGCTAGGGTAAAAAAACTTTTGGTGCGGTTTTTTAGGCACCGATTTCTTGACCACTCCAAAAGTGGATGACCATGGAAACCAAGAAAAGGGTGCGAACAAAAGATAATATCGTTGCGAACTCCAAAAGTTTCCTACAAAAGATGAGGCAATGGAGGATCCGTGGATCATGATATGAAGCCCTGAACACCAATAGATTGCACGATTAATTTACCAGTAATACACGGTGTCGCTGACTGTAACCCTGCAACAATTTCTTGTACCGTCATATCAAAACCTAATTGTCTTGGTCTTAGCAAGACATATTCTTGTAGTTCTGCAATTCGAGGCCCACTAACAACAACATCACTTAGGAAGCAACACCCAACCCAATCGTCTTTGGCGGCTCTTGAAAATATGACGTGTCATCCTGTAGTTGATACTTTTAGGGGTGAGGATATCCTTGCAATTTTGACTGTAATAGCAACACAACATGTTTGAACATGTTTTTTTACCATGCTTGGGAGCACTGCACTGCTGAATCCTGTGAGACCCTGCTAGTAACTCTAATGACGATACATTCAGGGAACATGGTTCCTCTCTGAACCCAGCAAGCAGACACAGTCACGGAGTCAAGCCTTTTTGAAGAAAGGCAATCATCATCGTTAGTATGAACAACACAATAGCGTAGCAAGATGCGCTCAGTTGGCTTGATGGTTCTTAGTTTTGAATTTTCATAGTTAAATGCCCTTGCTTTTCTACGGGTTCTTATTTTTTTGTCGCACATATATACTCTAAACCCAACAAGCAGGCACAACTCACGGAGTACATAATAATTTACATATGCAATATAGCAAAATGATATTCCAAGTACAGTAAGATTATATTTTGTTTAAAATGTAATCTAATAAGAAGCTATAATTGCATGTCCTATGCATAGAAAACAATGTGAGTCAACCAAATAAAATATTCGGGCTTGATAAGGTTGTTCGATTTGTTTCGTGAATGAGCGTGACGATTGAACTAATTCTCATATGTTTCTCCACTTTCCAGTGAATATCATAATCATTTTTTCTTGTTTCATATCTTCTTCTCTATCATCACCAACCCACACGAAGGGACACATCTTCCTCATTTTTCTGCCTCCTCCCCATCGGCTTGAGCTCTTCTTTCTATAGGAATTAACTTCATATGCAAGAATTATCACTACCGATTGCGTTGAATTTAGAATCCAATCATCTATTATGCAATGCCATGCAGCAAGAAAAGAAAAATTGTCAAGGCGTTATTAACTTAAGCAAATAATGAGTTGCAAAATGATAGGTGCAAATGCTGTAAAAACATCCCACTTTACAATTGTAATTTCAAAGCTAGTGAAGAAGCCTACAACAAAGGAAGTACCATATTTTCACAAGAAATCTTGACGAGAATCATCTCGTGTTGGTTATTCAGTGGAAAAAATTATGATAGTTGATATAGAATCAGAAACATAATTTGAAAATATTAGGGACGTTGTCTTCGGCATCATTTGCATGTTTTCTTTTTTGAGTAGAGAGAGCCCTTATATTATCATGGTAACACTCGAGTTGATGTCACGTGTTACAAAATCCCAAACAACACATGGGAAGTGATCAGTCCAAATGCAGCTACCGGCCGATCTAGCCATTTTAGCTACGGAATCAACAACGTAGTTGCTCTTTTGTCGAACATGGCCAACACTATGGTCATCGAAATTCATCAGTAACATCTTGCTTTGTCATATGGTGCCCACTGCTTAGATCTGTCAGTCGTCGATGAACGCAGCAACACTTTACCAGCATTTGTGCAGTCCAACTGGATGACGATCTTCACATGCCCATGTCCGGACATCATCCTGATGCCTATTAGGGCAGCTTTAGCTTCAGCATCGGAGAGCAAGTTGATCCTCATGATCCCTGACAACGGCACCCACACCACTTAGTTTGTTGTTCCCCAAGAACGAGGCATCCGTGTTGGTCTTGAGCACCCTGGTGGCGGTGGCTTCCACGAACTTATCTGAGGAGCCCTGAGGTCGACGGTCTCCTTTGCAGGCGTCATCAGAAGTGGCCATTTTTATTTGACATCGTCTTCAGGCATAGTCCTGAGCCCTTGCCCATTGACATAGGTCCGCAAGAAAGTTACGGACTTTGCAATTCTCTCCTTACCTGAATTTTGCACGACATCCTTTCTCAGGTGCCATGCGCGCCAAGATTTTAGCCCTGATGCAGACATCAGTGCTGCTCAGTAACACGAGGAGCCAGTCTAGCCTCTTCAATAAGAATTGGCCAGTGATCACGCATAGTCTGACGCACGCTGGCACCTTTGGTGCAGTTCACCGTGGCATGGCGAGCCTCTTCGACTGCAATCCCATAGAGTTGGCAGGTGCCCAGAGGTTTAAGGTTTCTTCTAAATGATCTAGCTGCATTTGAGCAGAACCAACTGTGATCTGATTGAAAAAAATAATCAGATTAGTATAGGATTGGATGTATGTCAAACCAGCTAGACCAATTCATTCATACATGCTCGGAAGAATTGAGGGTATTTTAAATTTATCGTCCTCTAATCATTTATGTTAGATGCAGAACGTAAACATCTCTACGAGGCTAAATGATCCTTTTCTTTCATGATACTAATTAAATAGGTTGTTAACAACGTAGTGCATGAAGTCACAACCGATATATTTTACCTGACCTGGTCTCTCCCAGACAAGAGGAATAGCCCAAGCACCAAGGGATGCTCATATTAGCGCTCCACCAGAAGGCACAGAGACCATGTATTCGAGAACATTGGATGATGTACGATAGGTCGAGACGCAAAAACACAAATCAACTGCGGTTCAATCCATGTTCGGTGTAAAGGAGATAGATCAAAGATACTAATAGTTGACTGATGCAAATTATTGTGTATCACAAGATCATGAATAAATTAATGCATGTTGTACATGAACCATCACCTTCAGTAAAATGCCATCATAATAAGAAAACAGGACAGTAAGGTTCAAAAGAAGATTCAATCTCTCTTGTTCATACTCTAAAGAGGAAAAAGACATCGGCTGCTATTATTCCTCTCTTTTTGTTCATACTCTAAAGAGGAGAAAACATATCCTAAGCTTAAAGAATACATCATTTATCACACCATCGAATCTATTTGAGTCCAACATTTTCAATAGTCCATTCTCCGAGTGTTGTTGGGAAGCTGCATTAATCTTAAAGTACACCACTGTAGAAGCGAGTATAAAAGTACAACATAGTAACCCATGATTTGAACTAACTCTGCGAGTAAGAGAAAAACATTACTCCAATAGTTATTGGAAATTGAGAAATGGGCTAAATAAGGAACTTCTTTTGCGGAGGGAAGAAAATGAACAATAAAGCTGGAGGTTATAGCTTCGACATTTCATCAAATATCCAAAATCGTCATTTTCTCCATTGGGATCAATTTCCTGAAAAGTAAGCTCAAAAGTGAAAAGGATTAGCCGGAAGACCTTTTCCCGTAAAAAGACCGAAGCTTTTAACTGCACGAGTCGGACTAATGGAAGTGGAAATACAAATGATAAAACAACAGGTGCAACTAAGGCGTGAAACGGAACTCACTCTAATCCTCGACAATCAGCTCGCTCTTAAACAGACTTGTATTAAGCTATATTCAGTAAAACAAATCAATATTTATTCAGCATCTGAAAACACAGTGTGCTACAATAGTCAGCAAGAATTAGCAAATGCTCTTACGTGAGCGCATCCTCCTGATTGCCCGACTATAAGTAGTATCTCCTCACAAGCGATTGGAGGAAGAATTGGAATTACTATTAGCTGCAACCTGCAAAAAAAGGCTTCATAAGTCAAATAAATGTAGACTGTTGTGTATACAAATATGAAAATTACTTTCGCAAAATTACATGGCTAAAATTCAGTGTAACAGTCATGCATCCATAAATCTGTAATGCAGTTACCATGGTGTGGTATCTGTGAGAGAATCCCCACAGCAATGGAAATCAGCATACATTAGCAAACTTATCCTTTGTTGTAACTAAATTGTTCTTTCGGATAGCACAAATAAGTCAAAAATATGTTAATTTTCACAAATAAGGGTAGAACACAGATACTTCTGCTGCAATGGTTGGAAGGAGTAAATAGTTACAACAGGGTAATATTCAGACATGAAACAAATTACTCTATGTTTAGTAAAACCTCAGGCAGAAATATTTTAGTGAAGATTAGCGAACTGAATTGACACAATACAATGTCCTTACTTGTACAATAGGCCAAAAAGCAGGTACATGCTAAAATATTTATTGAACGCTAGCATTATTCGTATTCTTGTATGCAATTGATCTCGAAGGAACACATCAGTGCATCAGATTTTTGGACAAATATAATTCACAAGAACGCGGATCTGAGGATCTCTCTCTGATCTAAATGTTCCCAATCACAAGAACGAAAATAGACTCACAATCAAAAGCCTAGAAAAGGGAATGCAAAAGAGAATTGGAGGACAGAATTTTGAGATCCGTGGAAAGGACAAGATGCGTTCGCAATGAAAAGCCTAAATAAAAATTAATCCAAGGTGGGAAGGGTTCCCCACCGAAAAACCAAATCAACCTAGGTCCAGATTTGGAGGATCTCCAGTCCGATCAACGCCAATATGCCCGGAATTGGGCTGGCCCTCCTCCCTCTCGTCTCCTAGTATGAAACCACACCGCGAGATCCAATGCAAAGGCATGGCGGCGGCGCGAATCGAGGTGGTGCGCGCGGCAGGATCAGGCGCGGAAGCGGTGGGAAACCGTAGGAGGAGCAAGATCAGGACCTGATACTGGTGGCGGAGCCACCCGTCCTTCAGCTACACCGCCAATGTGCTTTGATCCGGCCAACGTTGTTGCTTTTTGTGTTGTCTTCATCACGCCCCGTCGCCCATCGATCTGGCGCCCCCAGCCATCGATCTGGTCCTCAGGCAGATCACCGGGCGGGAACAAGCCAGCCATTCATGGGAGACGGTGTGGCGGCGTCCTAGGGCTCGAGCGGCGGTGTGGGGAAGTTGGTGATTGGGTCAGGCGTGGCGGCGAGAGGGGCGGCGTGCAGATGGGAGACAGGGAGAGGGACGGCGACCGAGTGCGGTCGTCGGTGGGTTGAAAGAAGAGTGGTATGGAAGAAGCGTTTTTTTCGGGAGGCACGGTTTGCGGGACGACGAACGGACGAAGGGTATGACGACGAAACGTATTGTGGATGGCAGAATAAGGAACCACTTTAGTCTTTTTAAGTAGTAGAGATATAGAGTTTTCTCCTTCTGTGTATCTTGTAAGGTGGGGTTTCATTTTTTAAAACTGAGGAAATTCTCTTGTACACAATTCAAATGTTGCTTTTATCTATGGGGCCGTGGTGGGCCGAATTGGAGGTGGGAATTTCAGAGATGGTAGAAGGAATCTGAAGAGGAGTGGACTTTGGTTAGTCCCTCAAAAAGGATTATGCAGCATGGCTTAGCAGCTTTGAAGAAACACAAGCCCAAATCTATCTTGGGAAAAGCTATTGGGACTAGTAAGACATTGTCGTTTGCTCCATCCATGGATTATGAGGCATGTTTGTGTTACCAAGATCCAAAAGCGGCAATGCCAAAAGAAGGGGTTCATTTGGAAAAGTTTGTTACTAACAGTGCACCATTTATATCTTTTGGAACAGTAAATCCTTTTTCTTTTAAGCAGCAGAAACTGGTGGATGGGGAGACAAGCACATCTAATGGTAATTTGGGTGAAGTTGCATCACCAAGTAATGAAGTGGGGGAGATGGATGTGTTTGATAGTATGATTGATGATATGGCTTATAAAGTGTGGTCATGTGGTAAATGTCTGAATATGGGTCATATTACTGAAGATTGTACTAATGAAGTAAGATGCAGATTATGTTTCAGCTATGGCCATATTAGGAGGAACTGCTTATCTGCCAAATCAAAAGGGAAGGTTTGGATGCCAAAGAAAACACAATCCAACACGACATCAAGTACAATAGCTGATAAGGAAATGCACGTATCAGGAGCTGCCGGTTCGGCTTCTACTCCTTTTAATTATCCCTTGGACTCATTACAGCAACCGCAAGGACACATTAAATCTACTTCTTCCCCTATCTCGGTTGCTCCGTCTTCTTCCCAGGTGATGGCGGTTTTTGAGGTCGATACAACCCCATGGCTACCGTGGGAGCACGAGATCATCGATGGTGGGCCGACTCGATTGTCGTGCACATTCTACTATCCATCGCAGGATCCTCCGGCACGGCACCTCTCCTACTGGATAGCGCTGGTTGAGCCGACGCCACCGCCGGCGGCGCTGGGTCTCTGGAGAGAGCAAGTGCGCGACTTCCTCATCGGACCGCTGCAACGCAATGTGGTAACTTCTCGGCCTAGTTTGTTTGGAGTGGGCCTCTATCAGATGAGCAGTCCCAACTCTGTCAATGCATTGGTTCAACATGGACAGTACCAGATTCAAAATAGGCTGCTTAGGTTTGTGCATGTTGGTGAGGCGGCACAGAATCATCGTGCGACACTAGGGTTTCGTCGTGGCTGGTTGATGATGCTTGGTGTGCATCCTGATTATCGAAACGATTATGATATTGCGCATGATGTAGCCACTTTTGGACAGTTTCACACCTGGAACAGCAATGATCCTGTGAAGGATAAGGTTCTGGTTTATGCATCTTTTCCTTCTCCTCAGCTGGTGCCTCGAGATGTGGTTTTTAACAAGTTTGCTACAGTAGGAGGGGTTAAGGAGTCTTGGAATGCACCTTTGTATATCTACACAACTGACTTTGCTGATGCCTTACCTGCTGATGAAGATCAGATGCCACATGATGGGAATCCACATCCCTTCCCAGGAGAGTTGCAGCAGAACAATAATGTATTTGTCAATCCACAATTTCCTGAAATTGGTTGGGATGCAGTAGATAACCTTGGGCAAGGCATGCAAGGTGAACAAGCAGGTGATCATGTTTAGCAAGGAGGATGGCAGCAGATGGAGCAAGTGCAGGAAGTACAGGGAGTCCAGGGAGTGCTGCAGGAGATGCAAGAATCTATGGTGATTAATCTCTCTGACAGTTCCAGCTCCTCTGTCAATATGATGGATGAGCAGCCACAACAGCAACAGGGAAATTTGCAAGTTCTGTATAATGAGCTGAATGTGGGCATGGTTCATACAGTTTTTGGACCTGCCTTACCTCCTAAGATGCTGTGTGCTCGTGCCCTTCAGTTAGTGCTACCATCTTGGTGCAGCAGATTGGTGCCAGGGGTCATGAGGACATACCCTTTTGTATTTCTGAAAAAATTATCTGGGTTTGCTCTAACAGTGACTGGATTACAGAAGGAAGACAAGCTGTTATATCATTCTCAGCCAGATCAGTGAAAGTTCACTTGGCATTCTGATGGGGAGGAGAGTGATGGGATTCGTAGCATAGAAAACAAAAAATTTCCTACCGCAAGAACGGAAACCAAGCCAAGATGCAATCTAGAAGATGGTAGAAACGAGGAGATCACGAAACTAACCCTTGAAGATTTCCAAAGCCTACGATATTAGACCTCGTTGTTGCAGAAGATGATCACTTGCCGCTTTCAAAAGCGCGCAGAAGATCTTGACGGTTGCTGGCGTGTAGTTGACGTGGGAGTTAGAAATCTTTGTGGAGTAACTTTTCTTCAGATCCCCGGCAACGGCGCCAGAAATTTATCTTGATGACGCGTAAAGCACACGCCCGTTGGGAACCCCAAGTGGAAGGTGTGATGCGTACAGCAGCAAGTTTCCCTCAGTAAGAAACCAAGGTTTATCGAACCAGTAGGAGTCAAGAAGCACGTCGAAGGTTGATGGCGGCGGGATGTAGTGCGGCGCAACACCAGGGATTCCGGCGCCAACGTGGAACCTGCACAACACAACCAAAGTACTTTTCCCCAACGAAACAGTGAGGTTGTCAATCTCACCGGCTTGCTGTAACAAAGGATTAGATGTATAGTGTGGATGATGATTGTTTGCGAGAAAACAGTAGAACAAGTATTGCGATAGATTGTATTCAATGTAGAAGAATAGGACCGGGGTCCACAGTTCACTAGAGGTGTCTCTCCCATAAGATAAATAGCATGTTGGGTGAACAAATTACGATCGGGCAATTGACAAATAGAGAGGGCATGACAATGCACATACATGATATAATGAGTATTGTGAGATTTAATTGGGCATTACGACAAAGTACATAGACCGCTATCCAGCATGCATCTATGCCTAAAAAGTCCACCTTCGGGTTATCATCCGAACCCCTTCCAGTATTAAGTTGCAAACAACGGACAATTGCATTAAGTATGGTGCGTAATGTAATCAATAACTACATCCTCGGACATAGCATCAATGTTTTATCCCTAGTGGCAACAAGCACATCCACAACCTTAGAACTTTCGTCACATCGTCCCAGATTTAATGGAGGCATGAACCCACTATCGAGCATAAATACTCCCTCTTGGAGTTAAGAGTAAAAACTTGGCCCGAGCCTCTACTAATAACGGAGAGCATGCAAGATCATAAACAACACATAGGTAATAGATTGATAATCAACATAACATAGTATTCTCTATCCATCGGATCCCGACAAACACAACATATAGCATTACAGATAGATGATCTTGATCATGTTAGGCAGCTCACAAGATCCGACAATGAAGCACATAAGGAGAAGACGACCATCTAGCTATCGCTATGGACCCATAGTCCAGGGGTGAACTACTCACTCATCACTCCGGAGGCGACAATGGCGGTGAAGAGTCCTCCGGGAGATGATTCCCCTCTCCGGCAGGGTGCCGGAGGCGATCTCCCTGAATCCCCCGAGATGGGATTGGCGGCGGCGGCGTCTCTGGAAGGTTTTCCGTATCGTGGCTCTCGGTACTGGGGGTTTCGCGACGGAGGCTTTAAGTAGGCGGAAGGGCAGCCTCGGAGGGGTCATGGGGGCCCCACATGCTAGGGCCGCGCGGGCCCCCCCCTGGGCCGCGCCGCCCTAGTGTGGCGGCGCCCCGTGGCCCCACTTCGTCTTCTCTTCGGTCTTCTGGAAGCTTCGTGGCAAAATAGGCCCCTGGGCGTTGATTTGGTCCAATTTCGAGAATATTTCCTTACTAGGATTTCTGAAACCAAAAACAGTAGAAAACAGCAACTGGCTCTTCGGCATCTCGTTAATAGGTTAGTGCCGGAAAATGCATAAATACGACATAAAGTATGCATAAAACATGTAGATATCATCAATAATGTGGCATGGAACATAAGAAATTATCGATACGTCGGAGACGTATTAGCATCCCCAAGCTTAGTTCCTGCTCGTCCCGAGCAGGTAAACGATAACAAAGATAATTTCTGGAGTGACATGCCATCATAACCTTGATCATACTATTGTAAGCATATGTAATGAATGCAGCGATCAAAACAATGGTAATGACATGAGTAAACAAATGAATCATAAAACAAAGACTTTTCATGAATAGTACTTTCAAGACAAGCATCAATAAGTCTTGCATAAGAGTTAACTCATAAAGCAATAAATCAAAGTAAAGGTATTGAAGCAACACAAAGGAAGATTAAGTTTCAGCGGTTGCTTTCAACTTATAACATGTATATCTCATGGATATTGTCAATGTAAAGTAATATAACAAGTGCAATATGCAAGTATGTAGGAATCAATGCACAGTTCACACAAGTGTTTGCTTCTTGAGGTGGAGAGAGATAGGTGAACTGACTCAACATAAAAGTAAAAGAAAGGCCCTTCGCGAGAGGGAAGCATTGATTGCTATATTTGTGCTAGAGCTTTGGTTTTGAAAACAAGAAACAATTTTGTCAACGGTAGTAATAAAGCATATGTATCATGTAAATTATATCTTACAAGTTGCAAGCCTCATGCATAGTATACTAATAGTGCCCGCACCTTGTCCTAATTAGCTTGGATTACCGGGATTATCGCAATACACATGTTTTAACCAAGTGTCACAAAGGGGTACCTCTATGCCGCCTGTACAAAGGTCTAAGGAGAAAGCTCGCATTTGGACTTCTCGCTTTTCATTATTCTCAACTTAGACATCCATACCGGGACAACATAGACAACAGATAATGGACTCCTCTTTAATGCATAAGCATGTAGCAACAATTAATGTTCTCATATGAGATTGAGGATATATGTCCAAAACTGAAAATTCCACCATGATTCATGGCTTTAGTTAGCGGCCCAATGTTCTTCTCTAACAATATGCATGCTCTAACCATTAAATGAGTGGTAAATCTCCCTTACTTCAGACAAGACGGACATGCATAGCAACTCACATGATATTCAACAAAGAGTAGTTGATGGCGTCCCCAGGAACATGGTTATCGCACAACCAGCAACTTAATAAGAGATAAAGTGCATAAGTACATATTCAATACCACAATAGTTTTTAAGCTATTTGTCCCATGAGCTATATATTGTAAAGGTAAAGGATAGAAATTTTAAAGGTAGCACTCAAGCAATTTACTTTGGAATGGCGGAGAAATACCATGTAGTAGGTAGGTATGGTGGACACAAATGGCATAGTGGTTGGCTCAAGGATTTTGGATACATGAGAAGTATTCCCTCTCGATACAAGGTTTAGGCTAGCAAAATTATTTGAAACAAACACAAGGATGAACCGGTGCAGCAAAACTCACATAAAAGACATATTGTAAACATTATAAGACTCTACACCGTCTTCCTTGTTGTTCAAAACTCAATACTAGAAATTATCTAGACTTTAGAGAGACCAAATATGCAAACCAAATTTTAGGAAGCTCTATGTATTTCTTCATTAATGGGTGCAAAGTATATGATGCAAGAGCTTAAACATGAGCACAACAATTGCCAAGTATCAAATTATTCAAGACATTTTAGAATTACTACATGTAGCATTTCTCGATTCCAACCATATAACAATTTAACGAAGAAGATTCAACCTTCGCCATGAATACTATGAGTAAAGCCTAAGGACATATTTGTCCATATGCAACGAGCGGAGCGTGTCTCTCTCCCACACAATGAATGCTAGGATCCATTTTATTCAAACAAAAACAAAAACAAAAACAAATCGACGCTCCAAGCAAAGCACATAAGATGTGATGGAATAAAAATATAGTTTCGGGGAGGAACCCGATAATGTTGTCGATGAAGAAGGGGATGCCTTGGGCATCGCCAAGCTTAGATGCTTGAGTCTTCTTAAAATATGCAGGGGTGAACCACCGGGCATCCCCAAGCTTAGAGCTTTCACTCTCCTTGATCATATTGTATCATCTCCCTCTCTTGATCCTTGAAAACTTCCTCCACACCAAACTCAAAACGACTCATTAGAGGGTTAGTGCATAATAAAAATTCACATGTTCAGAGGTGACATAATCATTCTTAACACTTCTGGACATTGCACAAAGCTACTGGACATTAATGAAACAAAGAAATCCATCCATCATAGCAAAAGAGGCAATGCGAAATAAAAGGCAGAATCTGTCAAAACAGAACAGTCCGTAAAGACGGATTTTATTGAGGCACCAGACTTGCTCAAATGAAAATGCCCAAATTGAATGAAAATTGCGTACATATCTGAGGATCACGCACGTAAACTGGCATATTTTTCTGAGCTACCTACGAGAGAGGCAGGTCGAAATTTGTGACAGCAAAGAAATCTGTTTCGCGCGATAATCCAAATCTAGTATGAACCTTACTATCAACGACTTTACTTGGCACAACAATGCACAAAACTAAGATAAGGAGAGGTTGCTACAGTAGTAAACAACTTCCAAGATTCAAATATAAAATAAAAGTACTGTAGTAAAAACATGGGTTGTCTCCCATAAGCGCTTTTCTTTAACGCCTTTCAGCTAGGCGCAGAAAGTGTATATCAAGTGTTATCAAGAGACGAAGTATCAACATCATAACTTGTTCTAATAATAGAATCAAAAAGTAACTTCATTCTCTTTCTAGGGAAGTGTTCCATACCTTTCTTGAGAGGAAATTGATACTTAATATTACCTTCCTTCATATCAATGATAGCTCCAACAGTTCGAAGAAAAGGTCTTCCCAATATAATGGGACAAGATGCATTGCATTCAATATCCAAGACAACAAAATCAACGGGGACAAGGTTATTGTTAACGGTAATGCGAACATTATCAATTCTCCCCAAAGGTTTATTTATAGCATTATCAACAAGATTAACATCCAAGTAACAATTTTTCAATGGTGGCAAGTCAAGCATATCATAAATTTTCTTAGGCATAACGGAAATACTTGCACCAAGATCACATAAAGCATTACAATAAAAGTCATTGACCTTCATCTTAATGATGGGCTCCCAACCATCCTCTAGCTTTCTAGGAATAGAAGTTTCAAGTTTTAGTTTCTCTTCTCTAGCTTTTATGAGAGCATTTGTAATATGTTTTGTGAAAGCCAAGTTTATAGCACTAGCGTTAGGACTCTTAGCAAGTTTTTGTAAAAACTTTATAACTTCAGAGATGTGACAATCATCAAAATCCAAACCATTATAATCTAAAGAAATGGGATCATCATCCCCAATGTTGGAAAAAATTTCAGCAGTTTTACCACATGCAGTTTCAGCAGTTTTAGCAGTTTCAGGCAATTTTGCAGGCTTTGCATTAGGAGTGGAAACATTGCCAACACCAATTATTTTACCATTATTAGTAGGAGGTGAAGCAACATGTGTAGCATTAGCATTGCTAGTGGTGGTAATAGTCCAAACTTTAGCTACATTATTCTCTTTAGCTAGTTTTTCATTTTCTTCTCTTTCCCACCTAGCATGCAATTCGGCCATCAATCTTATATTCTCATTAATTCTAACTTGGATGGCATTTGATGTAGTAACAATTTTATTTTCAATATCCTTATTAGGCATAACTTTCGATTTCAAAAGATCAACATCAGAGGCAAGACTATCAACCTTAGAAGCGAGAATATCAATTTTATTGAGCTTTTCCTCAACAGATTTGTTAAAAGCAGTTTGTGTACTAATAAATTCTTTAAGCATGTCTTCAAGATGTAACAACCCAAAAATTTCAAAACAAACAAATTGAATTTCCCTAGTTCCAAATTTTGGAACCAACAAAAACTTTTATTAAAATAAGATTGATACATATAGATCTGGTTTAAATCTTGTGTTTTGCCATGATGAGTGTTATTATGCTTATGTGCTAAACCCTAAAACCCTAATGTGATCAAGTGAAGGTCACCAACCCAATAAAATAAAAGAGAAAGAAATCAAATAAGAAAAACCTTAAACCCTAATCTTCTCGAGAAATCATTTGGATCTATTTTGAGAAACCCAAAATAAAATAAAAGACATATGGGGGCATATAGCCCTAATAGGTAAATCATGAACCCTACCTTTATTAATTATGCTAAATGGTGGTGAACCATTGTGAACCCCACTAAACCCTAAACCTCACCCCTCTTTTCACCACCCTAGTTAAATTAAAATAAAAGGAAATTAAAGAAGAAAGAGGCATATGTGCCTAGGGCTATATTTATAAAACTTTACCCTAAGCCTTTCTACTTTGCTTAGAGGTTTGGAAAATCTTCATACACCTTACCTAGTACTTATCAAACCAAATCCAAGTGGTTTCCAAAGAAAATAAAAAGAAACTAAAAGTGCCATAGAGGCATATGAGAATAAAATAGCAATTTGGGAAATTAAGAATATTGACCCTAGGACTTGTTATGAATGGTTGGATCACTTCCATATACCATTTCAACACTCACCAACATCAAATGGGCCAAGAACAATCAAATTAAAAATCAAATGCCACATATGCATAGAGACATATGTGACACATAGCCATTTTACCAAAACTTGACCTAACACCTCTACCTTGCCCAAAGGGTTTGAAAACTTTACCACACCCAATATAACACCAAATAAACCCTAAACCATGACCTTTGATCATAAATAAAGAAAAGGAATAAAAGTATGAAATGCACATAGGTGCATATGGCCAAAAATACAAATTTGAGTAAAAGACCACCAAACTTGTTTCCATTGCTTGAATTGTTTTCTTATATCATATTAAACCTCAACTACATCAATGAGATCAATAAAAACCAAATCAAATGGGAAATAAGAAGATTTCCCAATACACATATGTGGATATGGTCATTTTTCCAAATCTTGAACCTAGACCATTATGGCTTGCACCATTGGTTTTGTTTGGTTACTAAACACATATAAACCCCTTGGAACCAAAGAAACTCAAATCAAATCAAATTTGAGTGAAATAGGAGCTCACATGCACTAATGGTCATTTTGACAAAAGTTAACCTGATGCCCTCTTTGAGCCCTGTTATTTCAAAATTTCTAAACTAAACTTTGTCAAACTTTTGCACCTCATCCAAGTCAACATAAAAGTGAACAACTTTGCTCAAGCAACCCCATACAAATTCCTTCTAGATTCAAATATATCATCAAGCAAAGTTGGAACCAGATTTGAAAATGAAGATCATGTGCATTTTGGATTTTTGCATATCAACACCATTTTGACCACCACCACCTCCATTCTACTCCTCTTAATATGTGATTACAACCCACCAAAAATCTTTGCAAAATTTAAAAATTAATTTCTTTCGGGCATTTCATCAAACACTTGTTATGCGGGGTACATTATTGTGCCCATGCTGAAAATTGGAGAGGACTTGGTCCAAGCCCGACCTCCTCTCGCATCCACCGGAGCCTCCTCTCACCTCACTGCACCATCTCTACCACTTGCCAAGCCCTGGAGCTTGCTCATGTTGACCAGAGCATCCATGCCGTGGCATGTCATGCCACCCTCATGCTCTCTCTCTCTCTGGTCACCTCTAGCCTGCTCCACCATGTCCATCACCCTCCTCTCACTCACCTGAGCACGACCAGTCCATGCCTCGACAAAAATTCTTACCGCAACGGATAGAAATCGACGCGCCCAGTGGCGCCCAGACATGCCCATGCACGCGCCAGTGCGCGCATGGCAAGCATCCTGGCGCGGCCAGAGCGTGACGACCCCCGCGCCCTCGCGTCACCTCCGCCCTCACTCTCTACGCCAGTCGACGTAGCACATCACCCTGCACCGCCTGGACATGGCCACTGGCCCGCGGGAACGCCGCAGGCGACGACCACGATGACGACCGTCCGCCAGTACCGAGCCAGTGCATCTCGTCGTCTGACCCGCTCCGTCCTTCCCTGTCCTCGCCACGAAGCGCGTCGGCCACCACCACGACGTCGCCAACGCTCGCAGCCCATCCCTTGCCCCTTCGCCGCCCTGGAACGACGACGCCATCGACGACCTGCCCGCTCCGCCTCGGCCTTGCCTCGCCCCTATAAAAGGAGCACGATCCAGCCTCCAAACTCCACACCATTCGCTTCCCCTCACTCCTCTGGCTCGCCAATCCCTCTTCCCCTCTCCGATTCACTCCTCCTTCACCGGAATTTGGCCGGAGCCCGCCGCTGCAGTAGCTCGACGCCGCCGACGATCCCGAGCACCCCCGGAGCTGCTGCGACCCTCCTTCGACTCGTCGTCATCGACAACGTCGCCGCAGCCCGTCGCCGTCGATCGCCGGAGCCCCAGCACGTCGCCGACCCCCTCCCTCCGCCGAGCTCGCCTCTGCTTCTCGCCATCGACGACGACAACCTCCAGCCGTCGGATCATCGCCTGATCTAACGCTCCACACACCACGTACAGGTTCGGTGAGTTAATCCCGCTGACGTGTGGTCCCCGCACTGTCAGTCGGCCCGTTGCGTGGACGCGCTACTGGGCCGGCCCACCTCCCTCGTTCTTCCCCTGGCCCGTTTATTTTCCCGCCAAGCCCACAATTCAAACAAAGAAATTTCGAATTTAATTATTGTTTCTCAGATGCTGTTTTGAAAATTAAATAGAATAAAATCTACCAGACCAAATTGAATAAATTTTATATATTTGGAAACCTTGATAAATTATCTACAATACTACACTGGCCTCAACTCTAGTTTTGTTGTAGAATAAATGTGAAAAAAAATAACAAGGCAGGGCCTTTTTCCACTTCAAATAATTATTAAAAACCAACCAAAAGTGCTTTTAAGTTAATTCCAACTCCTATAATTCACATTTCACTTATACTAATTGTTTCTACAAAAATATGCCATGCCTACTTTGAATGATCATGGCTTAGTTGATTTAAATTACTTTATGGCTATTTCTAGTCAAGGATATTGTCCAAAACTATTAAGAAATCTTATGGGAGTAATACTCTCATTTAAATCTGGTCACCACAAATTCCAAATGAAGTAGAGACTCTGGTCATTTAGGTCTCATAGGAATTGTGGTGATATTAAATCTTTGCTATATTAGAATTAAAATGTATGAGAGCTTCCCCCTCATTTAAATTTTGTCTCAATTAATTCAACATAGTAGTTAAAATGCTTTAGTTATTTAAATCACATGAGATGATGAATCTCAATTAAATCAATTTCCTCAAATAATAAATGTGAAGTGTTGACCTTGGTCAACATGGTATCATTCCTGTTAATTGAGAATATTAAATCACCTCAATAGTAGTTTCTATTAAACTAGTTACAACTATGTGTTAAATCATATGAGAGGTAATCCTCTCATTTAAACCTTGTTCTCAAGTAATTTAACATGAGGTAATAACTATTCTGTGTAATCTCATGTTGAGTTATTATGTGACATTAAATCACTACCCTGTTAGTATTAAATTGCATGAGGTATGGAACCTCATTTAAATCATTTTCTCAAGTAATAAGTATGAAGAAGTTGACTTTGGTCAACCTAGGTCATATATTGTTCATGAGAGAAATTAAATCTTAATAAGACAATGAGAGGAAATTATTTCTCTAAGTAATTAAAAGTAACACCTTATTTAGTATGAGAGGAAATTATTCTTCCTAAATAAGAAAACAACACATTTACCCACTTAATAGTAATGTGTGATGCTAGTTTAACTTGTGTCAATTATATGAGGTGTACCACTTCATTTAAATCTTGTCCCAAGTATTTTCATATGAAGTTTGAACCCCTGATCAAATACTCTCACATGAAATACTTGGAGATTTTAAATCATAATAGGCATTATTAAATGGTATGAGGTATCTCTACCTCATTTAAATCATTTTCTCAAATGATGATGATGAATGGTTGACTTAGGTCAACATAAATTCATGTGTGATGGTTTGAGAAATTAAATCTTAAGAAGATTCAATGAGAGGAAATTATTCCTCAAGAATTAAAAGGAAACTATCATTTACATATATAATGAGAGGAAATTATTTTTCTTAAGAATAAAACCATATCAACCCACATGATGACAAGGTGATAATGCTAGAATAGTTGGTGTGATTTATGTGTGTGCTTTTTATAGCTCTTGAACTTGTGTGGTGATTGTATACCCCGTATTCGTATTTATAGACGCTAGTGCCGAAGGCTACGAAGGGGACGACGAGAACATCTACGGAGAAGAAGGAGGAACATTTTGATCAATACACCCACCAAGGCAAGATAATACTCTTGCAAAGTGCAAAGCTCATCATGAGCAAAGCATTACCCCATTTTTACTTTATGCTATGATCCTATTTCCCAGTTTTTACTTTACAAGCTTTATTTACTTTTGTTTTATCAAAGTACTTTTTGATTTATGATTCACTTGGTTAGTATTGGATTAGTACAAGAGTATCAAAGTTAGCCTAGAAGCAAAGCAAATTACTTAGCACCCCTCATACTTAGATGCTAGTGCTAAATTGAAAATGACTACTCTAGATGGGAATATGTGCAATGAAAGGACTTTGAAAACCTTGGAATGATGATTCATTCTATTGAAAGATTTTGAAGGTGAATATGACTTGAGAAGGACTTGGTAAATTTTACGAAACCGATGGTTGGGTTCGGATGCGATACCATTCCAATTTACAAGTACCCCCACAATACCGATTATGGGTAGGGCTTAACTCGGAAGTTTATGTGTCTTAGTATGGGTTCCCTCTAAACAAGCGTCATCGGGGTTATGCCGAAAGCTGCCTCCACAACAAAAGAAACGACGTTAAAGAAGAGGTGAATGTCCGGCCCAAGCCCCGTGCGGTTCCCGGGTTGACGAGTCGGTTTTCACTTGGGAGGCCAAGCTCATGGGGAGAGGTACCTATACTAGGATATGTAAGTAAAAGGTTATGGTTGATGATCCGCGTACTTGAGTTACGATTATTCGGGGTTACCCACGACGGATGTAATCAAAAGTTGTGGCACAAGTGTACAACCTCTGCAGAGTGTAAACCTATTCGAATAGCCGCGTCCACGGTTAAGGACGGTTGGAAAGGCCATACTTGTTCTGTCATCGGACCATTTTTTTTTAAAAAAATGTGACATATGATTTGAGATTTTTGTATTTGAAAGGTGAATGTGGAATTTGACTTGAATGACAACAAATGTTGTGGGAATGACACTAATGTTCCCACTTGAGTTAGTTAGCACATGAAAGGTCTTGATTTCAAATACTTGTGAACTAAAATTGGCTTTATGCAAAAGAAACTAGAGCTTAGCACCCCCTTACCGTAAATGTTCGTACTTACATTAGTATTAGTTTGCGAGTACTTTAAAGTACTCACTGACTGTGTCCCCGGCTATTCAAATGGCCGGACTATGAAGAGGAGCGAGCAGTATGAAGAGGATGGACAGCGGGACGTCTACGACAACTAGGACTACTCCCGACGTCAAGCGTTGGCTCGTGGACTATAGAGTCCCCTTCGATCTACGCTTCCGCTATGTATTTGTGATGTGTGTTGAAACAATAGTTCAACTATTATTGTAATATTGGATCATGTGATCTATTTGTAAGACGACTATGATATGTAATGAATGATGACTTATGATACTCAACTCGTTATGTCTCGCAACAACAATATTCCCGGGATTGCGATGTATGGCATAACAGGCACCTGGACTTAAAAATCCGGGTGTTGACAAGTTGGTATCAGAGCCATTGTTTGACCTTAGGAGACCCTAGTTAGAATGGACGTCTGAAAAACTTAGTTTCAGAAAACAATGAAGTGAGTATTTGTGAAAACTTGTTCTTACTCTTATCCTTGAGATCTTTTGCAAAAATGAGAAATCTATACCTTACTTTCTTTACAAGCCTTCCTAAAATGTTGCACACTTGACTACTTCTTTAACTTACTTATCCTAATGGCTCACAGATGAAGTACCAATGGGAGTCCTATCAGCTTGGTCCCGGAGGCGACCTAAGGTTCGAAAAGGAGTTGAAGCAACTAGTGGACTATCTAGAACACCCGTATCCCGAGTTCTTCGGAATACCCCTCAAAGCTCAGTTAGGAGAACCACCTCAGTGGGACGTTTCTACTGATCTACGAAGGAAGCTTGATGCCCCGGTATGGGAAACCATATGGTTTTCTGTAACGGGAAACACTTGGAAGGAAGGACTAGAAAAAGCTATGCAAGAAGCAATTTCCCGTCTGTGTGGACAAAATGAGGACAAGATCAAGAACACTCGCTTCATCTACTACCCAAGACATGACTCCATGGGAAGACCGATGACCATGCCCCCACCACAACCAAAGATGAACCCCGATGAAGCACCTCGGGACTTCGAGGCGAGTACAAAACCCGCAGGGATTTGGACAACGCCCTCGCCTCTCGCCGAGCACCTCACCCGTGAAGAAGAAGAATCCACCCTGAAGAGTAGTATCACCCAAGAACTTAAGTAGGTGTGAGTTGTATCAGGATCCCCTTGTATCGTAGAGCGAATGAATGGTTCTTCAAACCAACGGTGTGTTAGATTTGTAATATGTGATGCTTGGTATGAATGAAAAAGTGTTGTTGGTTGTACCCCCTCAACACTACTCAAGTTTGGAACTTTTCAAATTTTATCTCAACCAAACCATAGAAATTCCCCCTTTATCTTATGATCTACCTCATTGTTCAGATGGCCCCTCCTACCCGCAACAACCCCCGTGCCCAAGCAAACCAGATACACATTAAGCACGCCAAGATGACTGACACCATCAACATCCTTGCAATGGAGCGCAAGGCACTTCGTCGTCAGCACGCCAAGAAGGACTACCTCATTGCTCGCCTCCGCGTGAGGATAGCATCACTGGAGCAACTCATCCCATTACCCAACCATGCCCCCAGAGACAAGTCCATTGTGACTTGCCATGCATGTGGTGTTACTGGTCATTACTCAAAAAAGTGCCCGATGAAAGCCGCCAACAATGCCCCAAGAACTGTAAGCAATGCTGTACCCATTGCCCAAAAGGACAAGTCAACGGTAACCTACTATGAATGTGGAACTGTGGGTCATTACTCCAATGAATGCCCCAAGAAGCTTGCCAGGATTGCCCTCAATACCGCTGCACCTGCCCAGCAGCAGCGACTATGTCGCAAGCTGGAAGAAAGTTTGCCCCAAACTACCCAAACAACCGCAACGGTCGTTACTACCGCTTGAATACCACCGAAGCACGGGAAGCACCCCAGGCCATGCCAAGTATGTTCCCCTCGTTAATCTCACTCGCTCAATCTTTCTTAGGAACCTAACTTTTCTTAAAATCTCGGGACGAGATTTGTTTAAGGGGAAGGGTTTGTAACAACCCAAAAATTTCAAAACAAACAAATTGAATTTCCCTAGTTCCAAATTTTGGAACCAACAAAAACTTTTATTAAAATAAGATTGATACATATAGATCTGGTTTAAATCTTGTGTTTTGCCATGATGAGTGTTATTATGCTTATGTGCTAAACCCTAAAACCCTAATGTGATCAAGTGAAGGTCACCAACCCAATAAAATAAAAGAGAAAGAAATCAAATAAGAAAAACCTTAAACCCTAATCTTCTCCAGAAATCATTTGGATCTATTTTGAGAAACCCAAAATAAAATAAAAGACATATGGGGGCATATAGCCCTAATAGGTAAATCTTGAACCCTACCTTTATTAATTATGCTAAATGGTGGTGAACCATTGTGAACCCCACTAAACCCTAAACCTCACCCCTCTTTTCACCACCCTAGTTAAATTAAAATAAAAGGAAATTAAAGAAGAAAGAGGCATATGTGCCTAGGGCTATATTTATAAAACTTTACCCTAAGCCTTTCTACTTTGCTTAGAGGTTTGGAAAATCTTCATACACCTTACCTAGTACTTATCAAACCAAATCCAAGTGGTTTCCAAAGAAAATAAAAAGAAACTAAAAGTGCCATAGAGGCATATGAGAATAAAATAGCAATTTGGGAAATTAAGAATATTGACCCTAGGACTTGTTATGAATGGTTGGATCACTTCCATATACCATTTCAACACTCACCAACATCAAATGGGCCAAGAACAATCAAATTAAAAATCAAATGCCACATATGCATAGAGACATATGTGACACATAGCCATTTTACCAAAACTTGACCTAACACCTCTACCTTGCCCAAAGGGTTTGAAAACTTTACCACACCCAATATAACACCAAATAAACCCTAAACCATGACCTTTGATCATAAATAAAGAAAAGGAATAAAAGTATGAAATGCACATAGGTGCATATGGCCAAAAATACAAATTTGAGTAAAAGACCACCAAACTTGTTTCCATTGCTTGAATTGTTTTCTTATATCATATTAAACCTCAACTACATCAATGAGATCAATAAAAACCAAATCAAATGGGAAATAAGAAGATTTCCCAATACACATATGTGGATATGGTCATTTTTCCAAATCTTGAACCTAGACCATTATGGCTTGCACCATTGGTTTTGTTTGGTTACTAAACACATATAAACCCCTTGGAACCAAAGAAACTCAAATCAAATCAAATTTGAGTGAAATAGGAGCTCACATGCACTAATGGTCATTTTGACAAAAGTTAACCCGATGCCCTCTTTGAGCCCTGTTATTTCAAAATTTCTAAACTAAACTTTGTCAAACTTTTGCACCTCATCCAAGTCAACATAAAAGTGAACAACTTTGCTCAAGCAACCCCATACAAATTCCTTCTAGATTCAAATATATCATCAAGCAAAGTTGGAACCAGATTTGAAAATGAAGATCATGTGCATTTTGGATTTTTGCATATCAACACCATTTTGACCACCACCACCTCCATTCTACTCCTCTTAATATGTGATTACAACCCACCAAAAATCTTTGCAAAATTTAAAAATTAATTTCTTTCGGGCATTTCATCAAACACTTGTTATGCAGGGTACATTATTGTGCCCATGCTGAAAATTGGAGAGGACTTGGTCCAAGCCTGACCTCCTCTGCATCCCTGGAGCCTCCTCTCACCTCACTGCACCATCTCTACCACTTGCCAAGCCCTGGAGCTTGCTCATGTTGACCAGAGCATCCATGCCGTGGCATGTCATGCCACCCTCATGCTCTCTCTCTCTCTGGTCACCTCTAGCCTCGCTCCACCATGTCCATCACCCTCCTCTCACTCACCCGAGCACGACCAGTCCATG
>NC_061512.1:110382528-110434463 GCF_022539505.1 Lolium rigidum | reverse complement strand
CGACAAAAATTCTTACCGCAACGGATAGAAATCGACGCGCCCGGTGGCGCCCGGACATGCCCATGCACGCGCCGGTGCGCGCATGGCAAGCATCTGGCGCGGCCGGAGCGTGACGACCCCGCGCCCTCGCGTCACCTCCGCCCTCACTCTCTACGCCAGTCGACGTAGCACATCACCCTGCACCGCCTGGACATGGCCACTGGCCCGCGGGAACGCCGCAGGCGACGACCACGACGACGACCGTCCGCCAGTACCGAGCCAGTGCATCTCGTCGTCTGACCCGCTCCGTCCTTCCCTGTCCTCGCCACGAAGCGCGTCAGCACCACCACGACGTCGCCAACGCTCAGAGCCCATCCCTTGCCCCTTCGCCGCCCTGGAACGACGACGCCATCGACGACCTGCCCGCTCCGCCTCGGCCTTGCCTCGCCCCTATAAAAGGAGCACGATCCAGCCTCCAAACTCCACACCATTCGCTTCCCCTCACTCCTCTCGGCTCGCCAATCCCTCTTCCCCTCTCCGATTCACTCCTCCTTCACCGGAATTTGGCCGGAGCCCGCCGGCTGCAGTGGCTCGACGCCGCCGACGATCCCGAGCACCCCGGAGCTCGCTGCGACCCTCCTTCGACTCGTCGTCATCGACAACGTCGCCGCAGCCCGTCGCCGTCGATCGCCGGAGCCCCGAGCACGTCGCCGACCCCCTCCCTCCGCCGAGCTCGCCTCGCTTCTCGCCATCGACGACGACAACCTCCGGCCGTCGGATCATCGCCCGATCTAACGCTCCACACACCACGTACGGGTTCGGTGAGTTAATCCCGCCGACGTGTGGTCCCCGCACCGTCGGTCGGCCCGTTGCGTGGACGCGCTACCGGGCCGGCCCACCTCCCTCGTTCTTCCCCTGGCCCGTTTATTTTCCCGCCAAGCCCACAATTCAAACAAAGAAATTTCGAATTTAATTATTGTTTCTCGAATGCTTTGTGTTGAAAATTAAATAGAATAAAATCTACCGGACCAAATTGAATAAATTTTATATATTTGGAAACCTTGATAAATTATCTACAATACTACACTGGCCTCAACTCTAGTTTTGTTGTAGAATAAATGTGAAAAAAAAATAACAAGGCAGGGCCTTTTTCCACTTCAAATAATTATTAAAAACCAACCAAAAGTGCTTTTAAGTTAATTCCAACTCCTATAATTCACATTTCACTTATACTAATTGTTTCTACAAAAATATGCCATGCCTACTTTGAATGATCATGGCTTAGTTGATTTAAATGACTTTATGGCTATTTCTAGTCAAGGATATTGTCCAAAACTATTAAGAAATCTTATGGGAGTAATACTCTCATTTAAATCTGGTCACCACAAATTCCAAATGAAGTAGAGACTCTGGTCATTTAGGTCTCATAGGAATTGTGGTGATATTAAATCTTTGCTATATTAGAATTAAAATGTATGAGAGCTTCCCCCTCATTTAAATTTTGTCTCAATTAATTCAACATAGTAGTTAAAATGCTTTAGTTATTTAAATCACATGAGATGATGAATCTCAATTAAATCACTTTCCTCAAATAATAAATGTGAAGTGTTGACCTTGGTCAACATGGTATCATTCCTGTTAATTGAGAATATTAAATCACCTCAATAGTAGTTTCTATTAAACTAGTTACAACTATGTGTTAAATCATATGAGAGGTAATCCTCTCATTTAAACCTTGTTCTCAAGTAATTTAACATGAGGTAATAACTATTCTGTGTAATCTCATGTTGAGTTATTATGTGACATTAAATCACTACCCTGTTAGTATTAAATTGCATGAGGTATGGAACCTCATTTAAATCATTTTCTCAAGTAATAAGTATGAAGAAGTTGACTTTGGTCAACCTAGGTCATATATTGTTCATGAGAGAAATTAAATCTTAATAAGACAATGAGAGGAAATTATTTCTCTAAGTAATTAAAAGTAACACCTTATTTAGTATGAGAGGAAATTATTCTTCCTAAATAAGAAAACAACACATTTACCCACTTAATAGTAATGTGTGATGCTAGTTTAACTTGTGTCAATTATATGAGGTGTACCACTTCATTTAAATCTTGTCCCAAGTATTTTCATATGAAGTTTGAACCCCTGATCAAATACTCTCACATGAAATACTTGGAGATTTTAAATCATAATAGGCATTATTAAATGGTATGAGGTATCTCTACCTCATTTAAATCATTTTCTCAAATGATGATGATGAATGGTTGACTTAGGTCAACATAAATTCATGTGTGATGGTTTGAGAAATTAAATCTTAAGAAGATTCAATGAGAGGAAATTATTCCTCAAGAATTAAAAGGAAACTATCATTTACATATATAATGAGAGGAAATTATTTTTCTTAAGAATAAAACCATATCAACCCACATGATGACAAGGTGATAATGCTAGAATAGTTGGTGTGATTTATGTGTGTGCTTTTTATAGCTCTTGAACTTGTGTGGTGATTGTATACCCCGTATTCGTATTTATAGACGCTAGTGCCGAAGGCTACGAAGGGGACGACGAGAACATCTACGGAGAAGAAGGAGGAACATTTTGATCAATACACCCACCAAGGCAAGATAATACTCTTGCAAAGTGCAAAGCTCATCATGAGCAAAGCATTACCCCATTTTTACTTTATGCTATGATCCTATTTCCCAGTTTTTACTTTACAAGCTTTATTTACTTTTGTTTTATCAAAGTACTTTTTGATTTATGATTCACTTGGTTAGTATTGGATTAGTACAAGAGTATCAAAGTTAGCCTAGAAGCAAAGCAAATTACTTAGCACCCCTCATACTTAGATGCTAGTGCTAAATTGAAAATGACTACTCTAGATGGGAATATGTGCAATGAAAGGACTTTGAAAACCTTGGAATGATGATTCATTCTATTGAAAGATTTTGAAGGTGAATATGACTTGAGAAGGACTTGGTAAATTTTACGAAAACTGATGGTTGGGTTCGGATGCGATACCATTCCAATTTACAAGTACCCCCACAATACCCGATTATGGGTAGGGCTTAACCGGAAGTTTATGTGTCTTAGTATGGGTTCCCTCTAAACAAGCGTCATCGGGGTTATGCCGAAAGCTGCCTCCACAACAAAAGAAACGACGTTAAAGAAGAGGTGAATGTCCGGCCCAAGCCCCGTGCGGTTCCCGGAGTTGACGGTCGGTTTTCACTCGGGAGGCCAAGCTCATGGGGAGAGGTACCTATACTAGGATATGTAAGTAAAAGGTTATGGTTGATGATCCGCGTACTCGAGTTACGATTATTCAGGGTTACCCCTGACGGATGTAATCAAAAGTTGTGGCACAAGTGTACAACCTCTGCAGAGTGTAAACCTATTCGAATGGCCGCGTCCACGGTTAAGGACGGTTGGAAAGGCCATACTGTTCCGTCATCAGACCATTTTTTTTAAAAAAAATGTGACATATGATTTGAGATTTTTGTATTTGAAAGGTGAATGTGGAATTTGACTTGAATGACAACAAATGTTGTGGGAATGACACTAATGTTCCCACTTGAGTTAGTTAGCACATGAAAGGTCTTGATTTCAAATACTTGTGAACTAAAATTGGCTTTATGCAAAATAAACTAGAGCTTAGCACCCCCTTACCAGAAATGTTCGTACTTACATTAGTATTAGTTTGCGAGTACTTTAAAGTACTCACGGCCGTGTCCCCGGCTATTCAAATGGCCGGACTATGAAGAGGAGCAGACAGTATGAAGAGGATGGACAGCGGGACGTCTACGACAACTAGGACTACTCCTAACGTCAAGCGTTGGCCTGTGGACTATAGAGTCCCCTTCGATCTACGCTTCCGCTATGTATTTGTGATGTGTGTTGAAACAATAGTTCAACTATTATTGTAATATTGGATCATGTGATCTATTTGTAAGACGACTATGATATGTAATGAATGATGACTTATGATACTCAACTGTTATGTCTCGCAACAACAATATTCCTGGGATTGCGATGTATGGCATAACAGGCACCTGGACTTAAAAATCCGGGTGTTGACACAAGACCAGGGGGTGTGTTCCTATTATTGTTGTAAGAATTCCCATAAGAATTACCATAACCGTTACCATTATTATAAGGATATGGCCTATAGTTATTACTAGAATTGTTCCGATAAGCATTGTTGTTGAAATTATTATTTTTAATGAAGTTTACATCAACATGTTCTTCTTGGGCAACCAATGAAGCTAACGGAACATTATTAGGATCAACATTAGTCCTATCATTCACAAGCATAGACATAATAGCATCAATCTTATCACTCAAGGAAGAGGTTTCTTCGACAGAATTTACCTTCTTACCTTGTGGAGCTCTTTCCGTGTGCCATTGAGAGTAATTAATCATCATATTATCAAGAAGCTTTCTTGCCTCACCAAGAGTGATGGACATAAAGGTACCTCCAGCAGCTGAATCCAATAGGTTCCGCGAAGAAAAGTTCAGTCCTGCATAAAAGGTTTGGATGATCATCCAAGTAGTCAGTCCATGGGTTGGGAAATTTTTAACCAAAGATTTCATTCTCTCCCATGCTTGTGCAACATTTTCATTATCTAATTGCTTGAAATTCATTATGCTACTTCTCAAAGATATAATTTTAGCAGGGGGATAATATCTACCAATAAAAGCATCCTTGCATTTAGTCCATGAATCAATACTATTTCTAGGCGAGAGATAGCAACCAATCTTTAGCTCTTCCTCTTAATGAGAAAGGAAACAATTTTAATTTTATAATGTCACCATCTACATCTTTATACTTTTGCATTTCACACAATTCAACAAAATTATTGAGATGGGCAGCAGCATCATCAGAACTAACACCAGAAAATTACTCTCGCATAACAAGATTCAGTAGAGCAGGTTTAATTTCAAAGAATTCTGGTGTAGTAGCAGGTGGAGCAATAGGTGTGCATAAGAAATCATTATTGTTTGTGGTTGTGAAGTCACACAACTTAGTATTCTCAACAGTACCCATTTTAGCAGTAGTAAATAAAGCAAACTAGATAAAATAAATGCAAGTAACTATTTTTTTTGTGTTTTTGATATAGAGTGCAAGACAGTAAATAAAGTAAAGCTAGCAACTAACTTTTTTGTGTTTTGATATAATGCAGCAAACAAAGTAGTAAATAAAATAAAGCAAGACAAAAACAAAGTAAAGAGATTGGATTGTGGAGACTCCCCTTGCAGCGTGTCTTGATCTCCCCGGCAACGGCGCCAGAAATTTACTTGCTGGCGTGTAGTTGACGTGGGAGTTAGAAATCTTTGTGGAGTAACTTTTCTTCAGATCCCCGGCAACGGCGCCAGAAATTTAGCTTGATGACGCGTAAAGCACACGCCCGTTGGGAACCCCAAGTGGAAGGTGTGATGCGTACAGCAGCAAGTTTCCCTAAGTAAGAAACCAAGGTTTATCGAACCGAGTGGGAGTCAAGAAGCACGTCGAAGGTTGATGGCAGCGGGATGTAGTGCGGCGCAACACCGGGGATTCCGGCGCCAACGTGGAACCTGCACAACACAACCAAAGTACTTAGCCCCAACGAAACAGGTGAGGTTGTCAATCTCACCGGCTTGCCGTAACAAAGGATTAGATGTATAGTGTGGATGATGATTGTTTGCGAGAAAACAGGTAGAACAATTATTGCGGTAGATTGTATTCAATGTAAAAGAATAGGACCGGGGTCCACAGTTCACTAGAGGTGTCTCTCCCACAAGATAAATAGCATGTTGGGTGAACAAATTACGATCGGGCAATTGACAAATAGAGAGGGCATGACAATGCACATACATGATATAATGAGTATTGTGAGATTTAATTGGGCATTACGACAAAGTACATAGACCGCTATCCAGACATGCATCTATGCCTAAAAAGTCCACCTTCGAGTTATCATCCGAACCCCTTCCGGTATTAAGTTGCAAACAATAGACAATTGCATTAAGTATGGTGCGTAATGTAATCAATAACTACATCCTCGGACATAGCATCAATGTTTTATCCCTAGTGGCAACGAGACATCCACAACCTTAGAACTTTCTCATCACTGTCCCGGATTTAATGGAGGCATGAACCCACTATCGAGCATAAATACTCCCTCTTGGAGTTAAGAGTAAAAACTTGGCCGAGCCTCTACTAATAACGGAGAGCATGCAAGATCATAAACAACACATAGGTAATAGATTGATAATCAACATAACATAGTATTCTCTATCCATCGGATCCCGACAAACACAACATATAGCATTACGGATAGATGATCTTGATCATGTTAGGCAGCTCACAAGATCCGACAATGAAGCACATAAGGAGAAGACGACCATCTAGCTACCGCTATGGACCCATAGTCCAGGGGTGAACTACTCACTCATCACTCCGGAGGCGACCATGGCGGTGAAGAGTCCTCCGGGAGATGATTCCCCTCTCCGGCAGGGGTGCCGGAGGCGATCTCCCGAATCCCCCGAGATGGGATTGGCGACGGCGGCGTCTGCGGGAAGGTTTTCCGTATCGTGGCTCTCGGTGCGGGGGTTTCGCGACGGAGGCTTTAAGTAGGCGGAAGGGCAGCCTCGGAGGGGTCACGGGGGCCCCACACGCTAGGGCCGCGCGGGCCCCCCCTGGGCCGCGCCGCCCTAGTGTGGCAGCGCCCCGTGGCCCCACTTCATCTTCTCTTCGGTCTTCTGGAAGCTTCTCGGCAAAATAGGCCCCTAGGCGTTGATTTCGTCCAATTCCGAGAATATTTCCTTACTAGGATTTCTGAAACCAAAAACAGCAGAAAACGACAAGCGGCTCTTCGGCATCTCGTTAATAGGTTAGTGCCGGAAAATGCATAAATACGACATAATGTATGCATAAAACATGTAGATATCATCAATAATGTGGCATGGAACATAAAAAATTATCGATACGTCGGAGACGTACCAACGGTGCCACAGTCGGGCAACACCTCCCTACTCGGTCACACGTTCGGTGTTGATGAAGACGTCCTTCTCCCTGTTCCAGCAGGCAGCGGAAGTAGTAGATCCTCCTCGTAATCCCGGCAACACGACGGCGTGGTGGCGGAGAACTCCGGCAGGGCTTCGCCTATGCGCTGCGGGAGTAGTATGTGGAGGAGGGGCGCTAGGGTTTGGGGAGAGGGGGGTCTTGGGAGCCGGCCACTAGGGGGGTGCGGCCAAGAGGGCTTTGGTGTGGCTGACCCCCTCCCCTTGCTCCTCATTATATAGGTGGAACCCCCAAGAGTTGTAGTCCAAGTCTTCCAATAAGACCCCAACACAAAAACTTGCCATAAAGTGGGAAACCTACCCAAGGTGGGACTCCTACTCAAGGTGGGACTCCCACCCCTTCCTTGGGGATACCAGTTACACGGTTTAGCACCAGCAAGAAAACTAACTAGTGGCATGCATGGATTGAATTGCAATATTAATACACACTCCATACCTTAGGTATAGCCATATAGTATCCCACTCTTGTGGTGCTGCAGCTCTGGAGGATATGCATATATATAGAAATGTTATTCTGCTGTGATCTCCTGGCGTGGTGGCATATGTAGCAAAGCGGACAGAGGCGGCAGCAGGGTTGCCCTAGCAGTCAGCAAGTCAGTAGGTAAGAGCATCTCCACCTGCGACCCCCAAATAGGCGCTGGCAGGGGCGTCGGCAGGGCATCCTTTATTTGGGGATGTTGTTCCTACACCGGCACCTCCCATACAGAAGCTCCAATAGAAATTCAAACTTGAAATGACATTTTGAAAACGATATTCATACGAGATTCGAACGAAATTTATAAAAAAGTAACTTGAATTTAAACTAAAAATCTAAAAAATTCTAGCGGCGGCGTGCTTCGAGGCGCTGAAGTCAAGGTTGTTGCCGTCATCGCCGTCGTCGCTGGATGTCCCGAAGGACTAGTCGTCGTCATCCTCCTCCTCCTCCTTTGGCGCCGGCGGCTCGGAAGGTCCGGTGAGGTCGAAGAAATTAGCACCGTGGTCCCTGGCGGACCACAACGCCGCATGCCGCAGGTCCATCGTTATTTGCCGGTAGTCCTCTTTGATGGAGCAGCCGACGATTAAGTTCTGGCGAGGGAACTCCTCCGGGTCGTTGCCGCCACGGAGGGCCGCTTGCGCCTCCGCCTTCTTCTCCCACCGTTGCTTCTTCGCCGGTGGAAGTGGTGGTGAGGTCGCGACGTCTTCCTCCTTGAACCGGCGGCGGTGGCCCGACCCCGTCGTCCGACGGGCAGGAGCAGAAGACGCGCGCCTCGCCCCATCACGGATGACGACGCCTCCCGAAAGAGGCGCGGGCACGGCCGAGCGCGTGCGGTCGCCGGCTGTTGACGATTCGGTGCACGAGCTCTGGGACGCTGTAGTCCTTGCCGGTGCGCTCTGCAGAGGTGGCGCCGCCGGCGCGCTCTGCAGAGGTGGCGCCTCCGGCGCCATGCACTCCGCCTGCGGGAAGTACAATGGGACGTGCGGCGAGCTGTTGAGCGTGTTCGCAGGCAGGTTCCTCTCCGCCCGCGTCAGACGGTTCCGCCGCTCCTTGATGAGGGCGCGCATCTCTAGTCCTGCCTGCGGCGGCGGTGGCACGGCGAAGCCGACATTGGAGACGTGTCACCCGTGCGGCAGCTTGTATTGTACTGGCACGGGGATGCGCTGCCTGTATAGTACATCCGCCCCGTCGTAGGTAAGTTGCAACAAGCGGAGCACGCCGCCACCGCTGTCGCCGGCCTCGTCGTTGTGCGCCATGGCGTCGGTGGGGTGTGTGGGAGAGGTGGTTGTTTGCGCGGCGTCTGCGACAATGGCGGCTAGGGTTGGAAGATGGGGAAGAAGAGAAGTGCGCGCCGATGAGGTTTTAAGGGAGGCAACAGACGCACATTGAAGGCGCGTGGGGAAGGTGGGTGAACGCCGCGTGGCCAGTCGCTGTCCTCGTCGCCGGTTCAGTTTCTGCCTCTGTTTTAAATAGCCGGCTATATCCATGCAATAGCGGGCTATAGCCTTTCCCGCATGATGCGGCTAACTCCTATAGCCCGGCTAAAGGTGTCAAAGTCCTTAAATAGCCAGCTATAGCCTCTAGCCGGCTATTTAAAACCATGGTTTCTGCGCGGGAGGCCATTAACGCCGACGACCAACGTTCCTGCGTTGTTTTCAATTCGAACAGTCGCGTTCTCTCGTTGACTAGGCACCCCCACCCGCGAAAACCGTCGTGCCGCGAGGCGCCGGCGCGCCCGATTCACACCTTTTGCGAAGAGGCCGGCACGGAGCTACCGGCGCTTCTATTGGGCTCGAAAAAGCGCCGACGCTTTCTGGGGCGCATCGGTGCGAGCCCATTTTCGATGTGGGCCACCAAAATGCTATCTAGGCCCGCTGGTAGATGCTCTAACTTCGGAACGTGCAGTTCATCTATGGCTGATCGAGTACTACTACTAACTAATTCCCATCAAGTGAAACTGTATGTGCGATGCAGAGACTTGTGATCCAGGATTTCAGGAAATCACGACCGTGATAGCTACATGGTCTAGTGGGCTGCTAATTAATCATGTGTTCGCCTCGGCCATTAATTTGCTAAGAGTTGCGATGCCACAGTCGGAGGAAGTATAAATAAGAACGAAGGGGGCTCGCCACCACACGATCACACCGGGATCGCAAACTCATGTATGCGCGTAAGAATTAGCTGCCCTACCGAGCGCCGCCGCCATGAGTCTGCCTGACGAACTGCACCTCGAGATCCTCAAGTACCTCCCGCCGCATCCCCAGATCCTGATCCGCGCCTCCGCCGTCTGCCGGGAGTGGCGTCGCATCTTGCACGATCCGGGATTCCTCCGCCTGTACCGCGCGCTCCACGGAGAACCATCTGCCACGGCCTTGGGCTTCTTCCACAATGCTGCTAGCGGTGTCCGTCGCAGGTTCGTGCACATCTCCGGCGCCGACGACCCTGCGAGCCTCTCCTTGCCATCAAGCTACCGACGGGGATGGAAGTTCGTCGACTGCCGCCACGGCCGCGTCCTCCTCAGCGACGGTGGCTGGTGCCCCCGATTCCTCTTGTGGCACCCCATGACCGGCGAGCACCACGTTATTCCGGCGATAGACCACTTCTTGCCGAGCGACGTCGGCAGCAACCGCCGTAACAATGCCGGGCTGCTCTGTCTTTGCGACGACCACGGGGAGGGCCCCGAGATGGTCTGTCATGCAAGCCCCTTCCGAGTGGCCGTCGTGTTCTGTCTGCTGGGCTACAAAACCGCGTGTGTCTTCTCCTCGCTCACCGGCCAATGGAGCACCATTGACACGTGGTATCCGCTGCCAAAGCCCAGTGGACTTCGCACGGAGCCCTGCGTCGTTCTTGGCAACACCATGTATCAGCAGCTCCATGGTAACGTCGTTCTCGCATGCGACACGGACCAACAAATCCTAACCGAGTTTCTGCGTCCAAAGGGCTGCCACGCGCGCCTCCTCAGGGTGGACGGCGATGTCCTCGGGCTCGCCGTGGTTCTGGGCTTCACCCTCCAACTATGGACGGGAGACGACACCAACGACACTTGGGTGTTGCGCAACAAGATCGACATGATCGGGGTTCTTCCTGGTCTATCCACGGCACCGTTGCCTAGGACAGACTCTCGCTTCTCTTTGATGCCACCTCTCAAGATTATCGGAGTTGTGGAGGACGGTGACGTGCTGTTTCTGTGGACTATGCTTGGCATATTCATGTTTTCTCTCAAATCCAAGGAGCTCAAGCAGGTGCATGAGGCTGCAGCGAATATGGAGATAGTTTACCCGTATTCAGCCTCCTATCTCCCGCTCAGCTGGAGTCACCATTTGAATGGGCAACAAGTTACTTCTCAGCCCGCTATATCAGCCAACCCTTGGTATTTATCAGATGGCGGAGACAGAAAACGAAGAAGGACAACAACGACAAGGACCCGATATATACACATACATTTTTCTGAATTATTTTGATTATCTACAGAATGGACGCAATAAATGCAGCTTTGGCCTTCGTGTTGCATTTCCTCCCCCAGTTTGTCATATAAATATACTAGATCATAGTGGCGCGCGTTGCCGCGCCCGTCCTTTTTGATATAGATGAATGAAATTTTCCTGAATATATGGGTAAAAGATAGGGGGTTCCAACTTTTCAAATAATATAAGAAGCCATTGCTATCAGATATTCCCTTTGTCCCATAAAGAATAAAAAATAGCCTAGCAAGCTAGTGTTTGATAAATCTATGAACGGACTAATTCATCAGTTTATACCGAATAGACTTTTCTTTTCCTCAAGAGCACAAGTTTTTTTAAAGGATCAACATGAATTATGATTACTCAAGAAAAGGAACAGCTAGATATTGAAATAAGATGAGCAATTGTCCCACAGAACATGATACAAAGATGAAAAATAATTTAGCTTCATTCAGAAACTTATCACTGCATTTAGCAGCAAGCTGTGGACATAACTATGTGAGGTAGAGGGTATGTTAATGAAACATGATTGGATTGCTAAACTGAGAGTTTTCCATTTAAAAAAAATCAGATTCTATACGTAGTTCAGGCTCAATTCGATCTCAGGATGGAAATGATTAAAAGAAAATTACAAGTGTCTTATTCTCAACATAGCCCACACTACCTATATATAAGTAACAAGAGTTCCAGCCCTTAAATTTGTACTTGTACTAAATACAGAGCCATGAGTTAACTTGATGCCTTAGTTTAAATCTACTTTATATGCACACAATGAGTATTATGGCAGTGCCAAAAAGGTGCAGACACTAAAACTTTGGTTAACGAGGACGTGGGCATAGCCCAGTGGTTGGGGTCGCAGTGGCGCACCCCAACGACCAGAGTTCAAATCCTGTCAGGAATGAATTTCTAGAATTCTCACGCCGAAGTCCCGCTTCTACTATATCATTTAGTGTCTAGTTCCTCCTAGCACTAATTCATTTTTGACGACGTGGGCTTAGCCCAGTGGTTGGGGTCGCAGTGGTGCACCCTAACGACCGGAGTTCGATTCCTGTCAGGGACGAATTTTGGAATTGTCACGCCAAGTCCCGCTTCTACTATATCAAAAAGTGTCTAGTTCCTCCTAGGCACGGTTTCATTTTTTTTTTTTTTTTTTTTTTAACTTTGGTTAACTCTAGCCAACTGAAATTAGGTCGGCTAGAAAATCCAAAGTTATATCTGGCAAACTGAGCTAAAACAGTGGATGTGATAGCCTGATAGGGATAGCTGCTTCACGTGTGAGAGCAGATAAGTAGAATAAATGTTCTGACCTGCAAACTCTTTGACTTGAGATGTAAATTTCAGTGAAGAATCATTAAACCGGCGACACAACTTCTGAGTGTACCATAATTTGCAAACCTAGCTCCAGGTCTTTCCAGATGGAGAACATTATTCTTTCAAATGAAAGGAATATCTTCACAGAATGAATCAACTTAGTATTTTCTGATAAACCTTCTAGTAACCAAGTGATATAAGTGGTTACTGATAAAATCTTAGGGAGATTATTCTGCGCCTGGCTACCATAAACAATGCCAATGATATAAGGTAAAAACAAAACTATTAGCCCCTGAAACAGAAAACGATACAAGAAATGAAAGATCACAACACAAAATTAGTACTAATATGAACGCAACAGTAGCGATTGAAAAGAACCTTTTGTAGTGGACAAGAAATAATTGTTCTTGGACCATGCTCATGGAATATCTCAACCGTCGTGATAGGTCAATATCTCAGCTGCATGAGAACAAGCACCTCCATGTAAGAATTCAGTGCATTAACAATTCAAAAACTGCAAGTGGTAAGCAACATTCTGCACAAGTAACCATATCATACAGGTTGTATCCATATCGATTTTAGAAACAATGTATACATTTTTCAGCAACTTGCTTGACATTATTTTTTTTACAATGGAGGGAGGGGATAGTATAGTTATAATAACACATACAGCCTTGAGAAAAGATCCATTTAAGACTTAAGAGGGAACTTGAAACTGTCCTGAAATATTTTTGATGCCTCTGTCCTTTGGTACAATTTGTCACTGAAGACGATGATTCATCGATCATGATAGACAAACCAGGAGCCCAATAAGTTTACAAGATGTTCAGATATTTGACAGTAGCCATAGAAAAGATATTGTAGAATTGTCCATGAAACTTTTGGAACCAGCAATACATAGAACAATTTTTTTTTTTTTTGCATAAGAGGAATAAGAATGAGTCTCGTGCCTTCCTTGGATCATTCTTTAAACTGCAAGCTTGGAATATTCTCATAGTTGGCCTTCTGATTGGTGAGAAGGAAAAAAGAAACAAATCAGCTCCACGATGATCGCATTCTGTTGTACTCCTGCCAATGAATGAACCTTTACAATTTGCTAGCAGAAAAAACCATGCGGTATGACAAGTTTGTAACCATACCAGAGGCGGATTACAGAGAGCACCAGGGTACATAGATAAAGAAAGGTGAGAATCCAGGAGCAGCGAGGCGTCATCGTGTTCTCTTGCGTAGGCAAACTGCAGCAGCGGCTTTTGCCCCAATATCCTCCTCTGCGCCTGCCCACTATCGAAAAGAAGGCCACGAAGACAACAAGCTTCTCTACCAACGCCAGATCAGTGGCTTCGGCACAGAGCGAGCCTCCCCGTGATTAGCCTTGCCTCACCGGACTCATTGTCAGCGATTGATTTTCTCATTCTTGTGATTAGTCTCTGCAATATCTGCAAACAAAATTATGTTAAATACGGCGCTCTTTAAGAAAATATGTTTTAAACAATTTTTTCCCGCTTCGCTTGTTTCTTATATCTATCAAATAATACATGGGTAGGCATTTTGTCGAATACTTGAAACTTGGATCTCAGGAAGGGAGCAAGTACAACATACACCCGTCGGATCTGCACCAACGCATGAGGCCTCTTAATTAGGCAAAAAAACATGGCTGAGAAAGGAGAAAATGGGGTGGGTGGGGATCGAACCTCAGAATCAAATCCATGGGAGATTTGTGTTTCATAACTCCTTACTGAGATGGCGTGTGTATGCCGAGCTCCGGCTTTGACTACATCCCGGCGCACACCTACACGACTGCCCGGAGAGCCCTCATACCCACCGTATCCGCCGCTTCGCAATCGATCGTGAGTCGGAGCTAGGGTGTTGGCCTTTGGGTGTAGTACAAATGTACAATCCTCATCGCCCCATGAGAGAGAGATACAGGGAAGCTAAACGATGATGAGGAGGAGAGGCCCCATGAGACATTAACGTACCTGCATTAATCGATCCGGCGATTGGGATACATCAGCGCTTTCTTGAATGCTGAATTCAATTACCTGCAGCGAGTAACTCTGCAATTGCTGTTGCAACGATGCTTCACCCCTTCCTATCGCACCAGGTTTGGATGCAAGGAGATTACATGGATCCATGTAAGGCCTAAAATAGATCCGATTGCACTCGGCCTGAAAGAATTTCCAGCCCGGTTAACTACAGAACTCCCAGATCGGCTTCGAGAGTAGCGGCCCATATAATGTTGGGCAGGCTTTTGACGTGAAGTAACGAAGGAAATTGGTTCCAGCGACCTTTCGGTGACCTGGAACGATCTGGTGCGTTGATACATGCATCAGACGGTCCACAACACTAAATAGCTGTGAGGGGTTCTAGCTAGACCCATTTTACTGTTTATTAATAATATGCAATATACAAAGCAAAAAATCACCAAAAGATCTCACAAGTTTTAGTTTCTCATATAAATTGGAGATCTGCATTAAACCACCATCTTAAAGTCATGAGACATATCCTTTCAGCCCATCTCCCAGCAACTAATAACCTTTGTTCATTGCATACATAAAACAAATTATCTATCAGAGATGTAGAAGCAGTGAAACACACCACACATCCCTAAAACTCACTCATTCTGCCATTCCCAACATCTATGAGCCGCCCCTGCAGATAAATCTGTTTGACATGTAGTGGATAAGACAAGCATGAAGAATTCACAGCTCTATGATTAACCCTAAATATCCCTCCATCACCCAAATAGTGCTTCTTCATAAAAATATCATTGGTTGATCATCTTTTGCTTCCATTTTCCAACACCACTTATTCATGTTATCTTGGTGTTACAGTATATAATTTGTCAGCAAAGATGCACAAAACAGATCTCTGATATATGCACTTCATGAAGGCAGGTGGATTGCTTGGGGTTTAGGATGTCTGCTAAAGATGCTGTAACCTCAGAAATTGCAAAAAGGGAGACCATCGAGGCCAGCGCTTACGCAGGAGTAGTAGATGGCCAACGGGTTAGTGACGACCAGCACCAGATCCTCCTCACGTTCATCCGGCGACACCAGGTTCGCGTGTGCACCTTTATCGTTTGTCGGCAAGCCCATCTCGATGTGATTATTGATTTCTATTAGGTACTCCGCCAAGCTTGTATAGTACCGACTCCAAGGAAGATTAGTAACCAACCTGAGATCGGGTGGTTACAAGATTGGTTGCCAACCAGAGTTTGAACCCTAGATCTGACATCTATGTGTCTCGTAAAGACGGAATATTTTTTCTGTAGAAGGCGACGTTCCCGTCGACAACGAGGCACCTGTAGTGACATCGTCAATTTAATGATTTGATCCGCCGGCTCAGTTTTTCGAAGGTGCTCATTGGGTGAGGTGTGCATTTGTGTGTCATATGTGTGGGTTGAACGCCTGCGTTTGTTCTGTGTTTCTAAAAAAAAAGTGTTAGTCCGTGTTGTTATGTCAAGTCTCTTCCGAACCGACTTGTATACCAAGTGAACAGACTAAAACATTGGAGTATAACTGTATCCAACCCCTCGACATTGTCAATCCATGTACCTGATGCGCTCCCACTTCGTATACGAGTCGGGTTCAGTTTTCGAGCAAAGTATTTGAATTTGCTATAAGAGTTGAGTTCCAATCGGACGTGGTCTGAGGGTAGTATAAACATGAACGAAAAGGGGCTCACCAGTCACCACCACACAAACACATCATCGGGTCAATTCGTACATTCATGTGAGCGCGCGCGCGTAAGAATTAGCACCTAGCCTCCGAGTTACCAACTTAGCGAGCACCGCCATGAGTCTGCCGGACGAGCTGCGCCTCGAGATCCTCAAGTACCTCCCGCCGCATCCCAAGGTCCTCATCCGCGCCTCCGCCGTCTGCCAGGAATGGCGCCGCATCTTGCGTGATCCAAGGTTTCTCCGCCTGCACCGCGCGCTCCACGGCGAACCATCCGCCGCAGCCGTTGGGTTCTTCCACAATGCAGCTAGCGGCGTCCAGCGGAGGTTCCTGCACATCCCCAGACCCGACGACCCATCCAACCTCTCCTTGCGGATGGAAGTTCGTCGGTCGTTGCCACGGCCGCGTCCTCCTCGGCTCCGGTGGCAGCCGCCCTCGCTTCCTCGTGTGGCACCCCACCACCGGCGACTGCCAAATTATTCCGGACATAGACCTTTTCTTGCCGAGAAAGGCCAGCGGCAACCGCCGTAACAACGCCGGGCTGCTATGTCTTTGCAACGACGACCACGGCGAGGGCCGCCGCATGGCCTGCCATACAAGCCCCTTCCGTGTGGCCGTCGTCTTCTGCGTGCTGGGCTACAAAACGGCATGTGTCTTCTCCTCGCTCACCGGCCAATGGAGCGACGACATAGAACCTATGGTGACAGCAAGCGGACTCCGCCCGGAGCCCTGCGCCGTCCTTGGCAACACCATGTATCAGCTGCTCCATGATGACCTCGTTATCGCGTGTGACACCGACGAACAAACCCTAACCACGTTCCAGCGTCCAAAGGGCAGCCACGGACAGCCACGCACGCCTCCTCAGGGCGGACGGCGATGTGCTCGGTCTCGCCATGGTGCTGGGCTTCACCGTCCATCTATGGACGCGAGACGCCGCCGCTAGTTGGGTGCTGCGCAGCAAGATCGATATGGTCGAGGTTCTTCCGGGCCTATCCACAGCACCGTTGCCTAGGACAGAATATCGCTTCTCCTTGATGCCGCCCGTCAAGGTCATCGGAGTTGTGGAGGACGGTGATGGGCTGTTTCTGTGGACTATGCTTGGCATATTCATGTTTTCTCCCAGATCCAAGGAGTTCAAGAAGGTGCATAAGGCTGCAGCGGATATGGAGATTGTTTACCCTTTTTCTGCCTCCTATCTCCCGCTCACATGGAATCACTATCACTATTTATCACATGGCCGACAACGAAAAAGAAGAAGAACAACAGAGCAATTATAGCCCTACAAAAGTACAAAAAGAATCCCAAGTTGAACTAGAATGTTGAAAGTGGTTTCTTTCTTCTATATATATTCTTCTTCCTAGATGTTGAAACTGATTTTCTATTTCTTTTACCTCTATGGCACATTACTCAATCATATGTCTTGATCTTGTTTGGAACATACATAAATACAGACACGTATCTGGAAACACTTTGATATCCTTCTTTAGAAACAAGGTGTTGGGTGGATATCGTCTACACCCTCTCCTCTCCCGCACCTGCGCGACTCCCCTCCTCCTCCTCCCCAGCGGCTCCCATCATCCCGCCGCCGCCTGAGGCACCACCGGGCAAAGCCCTGGAGGCGTGGCGACGGCGGTGGACTTCCTCGGCCACGACATCTGTGGGGATGAGGGTTCGCGTCTCCGGCGGCGGCGATCCGCATCGGGCTGTCGACGGTGGTGCCATGGAGCTGAGGCAACCAGAGGAGGGAGAGGATCTCCATCGTTTGGCGGGCGGCGGCGGTGGTTCGGGTCCGATCTGGGTCCTGGCGGGCTCGGGTGGGCTACGATCTTACTGCTGCGATCACAATGATGTTGGCTTCATGCAGGTTTCTGGGTTCGTTCCGAGGCACGAGGATGCCATGGGCGACTGTCCTTGGCATGGTGGTGGTGGCCTCCTCCTTCGTCGGAGGTGGTCGGCTGGTTGCTGGGGTGGCGGATCACGAGATCCGTCTACTCCGGCAATGAAGATCTAGTCGACGACGAGCAAGCGGTGAAGGGGCCACCGGTGAAAACTGCGCCTTGACATCATTCTTGGCGGATGATGGCGGCGGCTATTGGCGTCGTTCCCTTGCGAAGGCATCATCTTTGCTGACCTCTACGCTCGCTCTTGCCGAGTTGGGGACTAGCGGCTGTCGGTGAAAATTGTGCCACGATTGGTGGGCGATGCCGGTGTTTAAGCATCGCTTCCTTCTTGAAGGCATCGTCGTCGCAGTCTGCGGCTACTCACTCGTCCTGCTCCGGGGGAAACCCTAGATCCGGGTCTCCGAGATCGGATGATGACGGCGCTTCCTGCATCGTTCTACCTCTTGGGGCATCATTTTTGGAGCAGCGGCTGGATGGAGGTGGATCTTTGGTGGAGTGGTGTTCATCTACCACATTGACGTTGATGATTCTCGGTGGCATGGAGCTGCAGGATATCGAAGACGGGCGCGGACTGCAAGACACGTGCAGGATGCTGGAGCTGTCTGGCGTCATGGTGGCATCGACGGCAGGTCTGACAAGGTCAATGCGGTGATCCCTCTTGAAGATGGGTGCGAGGAAGACAGAGGTAGCGATTTCTGTGGCGTGTGCGTTGGCGTGCGCTAAGCTGCTTGACTGGATGTGCTTCTCACCTGCTATTGGACGGTTTGGGAAGACATTTGGTTGTTTGGATGATGTGAGTTGGTGTATTGTCACCTCCTTTATCCCCCTGTAGGTTTAGCGAGGTGGCTTCGAATTTGCTCTTTTGTATTGCACTTGTAAGATGTTGCGAATAATCTAATAAAAAAGTCGTGTGCATATCTTGGATGTAGAAGCTGGGGTGATTTTTTCCCCATTTTTTCGAAAAAAAGAAACAAGGTGTTTACCTCTCATTTCCACTACCGGATTGGGTGCAGTTGCTGAGTGCCCGCATCACTCGCCCCATCTAGCCGTTGGCTATGCCAAAATCCTATACACCGCCCCCGCTGTTTCAGGGTTGTTGTCTATGGGCCAGCCCACTTAAACGGCTTTTAAAAAATGTTTTTCATGTATAAATGAAAAATTATGTTCGTGGTTCTAACAAAATTGTTCGTGGACCCAGAAAAATGTTGATAGGCCAGTTCAAAAAGCAATGTAGTTGCCTGGGCAATGTTGCATGAACAGGATGGGACACACATAGGAGCAGCACCCTAAAAATGACGAGCTACTCGAGGCAGCTAGCGGTGTCTAAGCTCTAAGGGTCCAACTCATCATCACTGTCCTCGTCGTCGAAGTGCGTTGGGACAAGGGTGGCAAGATGAGACGTCGATTGAGATGTGCGAGACGAGTAGGCTTGTCCCCACAGCTGCGAGCGGAAATTGAGGTAGGCATCAGGGTGAGGGTTGCGGCGGCGCCGTCCCCATCGCAGCCATGGTCATGGGAGTGCCTCCTGTTCTGAACCATTCTTCCAAGTAGCAAACAAACATGGTTTTTAATGATTATGCCAATCAATGAATGATCCATCCTTCCAAGTAGCATCCAAACATGGGTTTTAATGATTATGCTAAAAGTATGTTCTAGTGGCAATCAATGAATGATGGCTTTTCGTTATCCATGATTCTATCAAATATTCCTAGCTTGACATATATAATTTGTGTTGATTAGCGAATAGAGTTGTTTTGTGAAATTCTGTACTAAACTACATGACTGTTTTAAATTGGTCCCTTGGTTGAAATCCCACGTATGAAAGACTAGCCTATGTATTGATAGATGTCCCGCTTGACAGAGACTGCAAGAATGTTAGGGAACATGACGCTGGACCGGCCCAGCTTGACAGACACTGCACGAATGTTAATTATTCAGCAACAATGTCAACACCCCCTAGTGGACCCAGCTTGACAGACACTGCACGAATGTTAATTATTCAGCAACAATGTCAACACCCCCTAGTTGAAATCCACGCGAGGATGCAAATCTACGATAGACTTGGGGTATTTACGGATAGATGTCCATATTTCATAGGGCATGGGCATAGAGATTTCGAACCAGTTATATGAGCACATGTTAGGGAACATGACAGTTGGACCGACCCAACTTGAGAGAGACTGCACGAATGTTAATTATTCTCACTACGGAAGAATTACCGTACGCCGACGGCCGGTGATGTGCCGATGGCCAAATATCGGGTCCGTCGGCACAGGAGCCTCCGGAGCGCCGCGATAAGGATGACAGTCGGCGTTAAATTGGCCGTCGGTACATGCTGGAGGTGCCGACGGCCACCGTCGGCACAGTTCTGGCCGTCAGCACAACATTTTTTTCCTTTTTTTCCCACTACAAACCTGTGCCTACGGTTATACCGTCGGCATAGCTTTTTCCTATTTCTCCACGGCAGTCTTCAAAAAAGCATAACTAAATCTTTCTAACTGAGAAAAAAAATATAATATATCAAATTTTGCAGAAAAACAAGATCTATCATAGAAAAATATCAAAAATGGAATATTTCAAATACCTAAATAAATTTTCTTAGAAATGAGCTATAATGTTTGAGGTTTTATGGCTTTCACACACGCTAAAAATGAAAAAATGGTCGCTCGTGGGTAGGATTAGAAATCCGCGTCCGGGGTATGGCTTACCATCCTAGGGCCCACACACGTGTCAAATATGACCTCGTTTCGGCAAACTATGCCATGCTAAGGCCGTTTTCCACTTATTTCCCCTTAAATCCATAGAACTCCGAACGTGATAGCTCTTTTCGTGAAGGGTTTTTTAAAATAATTGTCATATCCCAGTTTTGACAAACGAAATAGTTACTACGACATATAAAATGACACCACGCGGCTCCGTGAGATTTTTTTTACTTTGTTCAAATTGCCATCGGCCAAAACAGGCCCCCCGGGATATACGGTATCGCCATACCGGGCGTGCGGGTGCACCCATTCGCGAACAAACTAAACAGACAAAAAATAGCACATATAATGATTCGTCGTAGAACTAAAAACATTTTTTCCGGAATTTCTGGAGCGACGGATAGTTGAGCCCTAGTTCAAATCCGGTTAGTTTCCACCGGATTCGGTGGGTCACCGCCGGAAGCCGCATGGGTTCCCAAAAAGCTAATGCGTGCACATGTCATGTGATAGGTGGTGAGTAGGTGGTCTACTATCATCTCACGGAGGTTTCACGTCATACAAAAATGCTCCCTATGTACCTGCTTCACAAATAAAAACCGTTTGGGCATGCTAAAAATGAAAAGATGGTCACCCGTGGGTCGGATTAGAAATCCGCACCCGGGGTCTTGCTTCCCATCCTACAGCCCACACAGGCACACACATGCCAAATATGACCTCATTTCGGGAAACTATGCCATGCCGACACCGTTTCCCACCTCATTTCCCATGAAATCTGTAGAACTCCGGACGTGATAGCCCTTTTCGTGAAGGGTTTTTCAAAATAATTGCCGTATCCCAGTTTTGAAAAAAAACGGAATAGTTACTATTAAATATAAAATGACGCCACGCGGTTCCGTGAGATTTTATGACTTCGTTCAAATTGCCATCTGGCCAAAACAGGGGCCCCGGGACATGCGGTATCGCCGTACCGGGCGTGCGGGTGCACTCATTCGCGAAAAAAATAAACGGACAAAAATTAGCACAAATAATGATGCGTCGTAGAACTGAAAACATTTTTTCCGGAATTTCTGGAGCGACGGATAGTTGAGCCCTAGTGTAAGAGCAAACTTTAAACCCCAAGTTTTGTGTGTTTGATGACAACACTTGAGTAATCTCACCGTGTGTCTTGAGTATCATTGTTAGATTTGCAAGAGCACGGTGACCTCGCCGGACACGTCAAGATCGAAATACTGAAGCGTAGTTGATAGATTTTCTGGTTTTGTGTGTGTTTAGCGAGGTGACATGGTTGGAGAGAAAAAGGGAAGAAAACCAGTTTTAGCTAGGCCGGTACTACCGGTACCTGTAGCGGTAGTACCGCTACCCTGAGCAGTACCGCCCACGGTACCGCTCTGAGTTCTGAGCTGAAATTGACCCACATAATGAGTTGCGGTACTTCTGCAGTACCTGGAGCGGTAGTACAGCTCACGTTACCGCCTAGGTACCGTAAACGAGTTACGACTGTACCGCCCTGGTACCGCTTCGGTACCGCTTCGAGTCCAGTAAGGTTTGGACCCTGTTGCGGTACCTCGAGCGCTACCTCGAGCGGTAGTACCGCTCTGCGTACTTTGACCAGATCTGGGGAAATTCGAACTCAGAGAGGTAGTACCGCTTCCCAGAAGCGGTAGTACCGCTTAGGCAAAAACTGGACATAATGGTTGGATTTGGAGGAGCCTATTTAAGGGCTCCTTCTTCCCCAACACGATTTTATCTCTTCCCCCTCTCTCTCCTCCATTGTTGCTGAGCTTAATCCTTGAGGATCTCCTTCACCATCCAACCAATCTTACCCAAACTTTGAGGATTGGTGGAGACCCCGATCTATAGTTCTACCAAGAGAGATTTCACCAATACTAGCTATTCCTTTATGGATCTTGGTGGTAGGGTTCCTTTAGTGGAGCATTAGAGAAGAGTTCCTTGGTGGAGCATTGGAAGGGTTCCTTTGGTGGAGCATTGGAAGAGTTCCTTGGTGGAGCATTGGAAGGGTTCCTTTGGTGGAGCATTGGAAGAGTTCCTTGGTGGGGCATTGGAAGGGTTCCTATGGTGGAGCATTGGAGATGTGCAGCTATGGAGTCTAGCTTGGTGATGTACTAGCTCCATAGGGTGTTGGGAGCATCCTTGTGTGTGGAGCTCGCCCCAACCTTGTGAAGGAATCACCGCCTCGACCGGTGCCTTAGTGGAAGAGGGAGAGCACCTTCGTGGAGCTCTCTCGAGGAAGAAGGTGAGGCCATCCTTTGTGGTGTGGCCGTCTAGTCTCTTGTGTGATACTAGCACCTCCTCAACGCAGACGTACTTCCTATTGTGGAAGGAACTGCGGGAAACAAACCTCGACTCGCCTCGCGCCCCCGGTTGTCTCGCTCCTTACTCTCGTTATCTTGTTGATTCCTTTACTCGTTGCACTTGTCCGATAATCATTGTAGGATCACCCCTATTGCTAAAGTTCTCACCTTTACCTTCCGTTGCATAAAAATTGAAAAAGACTAAAACTTGCCGTAGCGCCATTCACCCCCCTCTTGTTCGCTACGATCCATTCACCTAGTTCAAATCCGGTCAGTTTCTAATGAATTCGGCGGGACACCGCCGGAAGCCAAATGGGTTTCCAAAAAGCTAATGCGTGCACATGTCATGTGATAGGTGGTGCGTAGGTGGTCTACTATCATCGCACAGAGGTTTCACGTCATACTAAAATGCGCCACATGTAGCTGCTTTACAAATAAAAACCGTTTAGGCACGCTAAAAATGAAAAGATGGCCGCCCGTGGGTCGGATTAGAAATCCACACCCGGGGTCTTTCTTCCCATCTTAGGGCCCACACACGTGCCAAATATGACCTTGTTTTGGGAAACTATGCCATGTCGAGGCCGTTTCCCACCTCATTTCCCCTGAAATCTATAGAACTCCGGACGTGATAGCCCTTTCGTGAAGGGTTTTCAAAATAATTGTCATATCCCAGTTTTGACAAACGGAATAGTTACTATGACATAAAAAATGATGCCACGCGGCTCCGTGAGATTTTTTGACTTCGTTCAAATTGCCATCTAGCCAAAACAGAGCCCTTGGGACATGTGGTATCGCCGTACCGGGCGTGCGGGTGCACCCATTCACGAACAAACTAAACGGACAAAAATTAGCACATATAATGATGCGTCGTAGAACTAAAAACATTTTTTCCGAAATTTCTGGAGTGTCGGATAGTTGACCCCTACTTCAAATCCGGTCAGTTTCCAGCGGATTCGGCGGGACACCGCCTAAAGCCGCATGGGTTCCCAAAAATCTAACGTATGCACATGTCATGTGATAGGTGGTGCGTAGGTGGTCTACTATCATCGCACGGAGGTTTCACGTCATACTAAAATGCGGCCCATGTAGCTGCTTCACAAATAAAAATCGTTTGGGCACGCTAAAAATGAAAAGATGGTCGCCCGTGGGTCGGATTAGAAATCCGCGTCCGAGGTCTTGCTTCCCATCCTAGGGCCCACACATGTGCCAAATATGACCTCATTCCGGCAAACTATGTCATGCTGAGGCTGTTTCCCACCTCATATCCGATAAAGTCAACTAGATTTAAACTAGAGGTACTTGATCTAATGCTCATGATTTTTGGGTAAATTAAATTTGTAGGTTCAAAATATGATATGGATGTCATATTTGTATTCCTCTCATTTTTCTGATCAATTTAGACATATTATTTGCTAAATTTGCATTTACTGATATTAATTATTTCATATTAAATAAAAAGACCAAAAATAAAATCATTTAATTGTTTTTCAAATTCTATATTATTATTATTATATATATTCATTGTTGTTTATTTAAGTAATTGTTTAGAATTCAAAAATATAGAGGTGTGGCAGCACGGTCAAAGGGTTAATATGATTGATATGGTAGTATTAACAATAAGGTGTCATTTTTTTCATAGAAGCTCAACCAAAGAGAACAAAGAAGTTAAGCGTGATGGGACGGGAGTAGTGTGAGGATGGATGACCAACTGGAAAGTTTGACTACAAGTGCAATTTGACCTAAAATTAGGTGTACTAAGTGTGATTGTGAAAGATTAACAAGTAGAAAAGAATAAGAAGAAAATTGAAAAAAAATAAAAAATAAAAAATATTTTTTTTCAAAAAGAATAATTTGAATATTTTTTTAAAAATTGAAAATTTTGAAATACTATGCCGACGATATAACCGTTGGCACAACAATCTGTGTCAACGACCAATCTGTGCCGACGGTGATCGGGCAATCCTCGACCAGAACTGTGCCGACGAAGCTACGCTGACGGTCACCGTCGACACAGCCTGTGCCGACGGTCTTCCGTGCTGCCGTCGGCTGGCGGCCGTCGGCAGACTGCAGCTCTCCCGTAGTGCTGTTGTCATCAGTAGGTTCACTCAACTGTATGTGTCAATTATTTTGCGACTGGTCGAGTATGTACAAAGATTTAAGGCTGGTGCCAACGCGGGCTGGAGGGCGGGCGGTACCGCCCGCGATGGGGCGAGAGGGAGGCGAGAGGCGGGCGAGACGCTAGCGGCGGGCCGTGGTTCCACCGACCGGCGGTAGGGGCGGTACCGCCCGCCTATAGCCCGCGTTGGAGGCGAGAGCGGGGCGAGAGGGAGGCGATAGCGGTGCTAGTGGGGGCGATAGGGAGGCGGTAGGGAGGAGAGAGGAAGTGAGAGCTGGCACTATAGCCCGTGCACTGGCACCGTGGGGTGAGAGTGGGGTGAGAGTGATGGTAAAAACTGACGTGGCGAGGCTATAGTGGGGTGATGCATTGGCACCAGCCTAAGAAGGAAAAAAGGCTTCGAAAAAGGAAGGAAAAACCTGAGCGATTTGCCCGGTCAGCTACGCACCAGAAAACAAGAGCTGCCCAGTCAGGTGACAACTTAGCCTGAAAACTTTTTTCCTTTACAAGCTGGCCTGACCAACTCTACGAGCGGTCAGTCGTTCGAAGACTGACGCCGCCAACGCCAGGCTTCACTAGTGCTAGTTAAAGTAGCCACTAGATGACGCGATTAAGTAATCAGACAATTGAAAAACGCCCATGCATCGTCATGTGCCACCCAACCGTGTTGTGCTGACTCTGAGACCATCTGCACTCGTTTGGCTTCCTCACACCGAAATCCGGGCTAACTTTCCTTTGGATTGGACGTAAAATTGGCGTGGGGAGGACCAGCTTGACGACGAAAGCTTGACGAAATTTGAAAAACAAAAGCTTGACAAAGTACGGATAAAAACGATTGAATTTAGACTAAATTTAATGATATTTACTATATAGAGGGCGAAGTTCATACATAGAGGCCGAATTCGGAAAATTTAAATATTAAAACACGGCGTTCTACATGCCGAAATGGCGGTAGAACACCGTGTAGTCCTCGTCGCCGTCGCCGCCATCATCGAAACGCGGCGAGCTGACCGTTGGCGCCTGGCTGCTGGTGCCCTGGCCAGGGTCTCCCCACCGGCCACCGTTGCGTGGCAGGGACAGCGAGGGCTTGTACCAGTCGTCGTCGGACTCCGTCTCGAGGTCGATGACGGGAGGAGTCGGGCACCAGATGGAGGAGTCGCAGGCCGGCGGTACCGAGCGGCAGTGGCGGAGCCAGCAGGGTGGAAGGGTGGGGCGGTCCCCACCCTAAGATTTGGCCCAGCCCATATATTTTCTATAGAAAATAAGAATTTTTTTTAAAAAAAAGCCCAGCTCAGTTAGGCCTGCCCCACCCTAACAAAATGGGCTAGATTCACCACTTCCGAGCGGCCTGCTCGAGGAGCTGAGCCTGCCGCTCCGCCTCCTCCTTCTCCCACTGCTCCGTCGACCAGGCACAGGCCTGGTCAAGGGGCATGGCGTTGTCGGCGGGGATAAGGTCCTTGAGGGACCTCGCCATGACGGCCTCGAGGATTGCGGAGTTCTCGGCGTCGTGGACCTCCTCCACCTTCACCGGCTTGCGCTTCCGCTCGCCGAAGGTGCATGGTTCGCGCTTGGGGTGGAGGCGGCCGCGTGGTGTCGAGGGCTCGCGGATGACGATCCCGCCGCCGCTGCGCGCATGGTTGCTCGGCGGGGAAAGCGGCTCCTGTTTCACCGGCGCCCATGATGGCGCCGACCTGGAGATCGGCGTCGACCTCGACGCCGAACCGGACGACGGGGCTGCCAGCTGCTGCTTGCCCTCGACGGCGGGGGCATCGTCAGAACGGGCGCGTCGCCGCCCTCGATGTGCTCGATGATGGCGTCGAGCGTCCAGCCCGGCACGCTCCACCAACGCTTGCGTCCCGCGGAGTTGTTGCGCGGAAGCGGAGGCGACGGGCCATCGTAGGAGGCGAGCTCCTGCTCCCACCGCCGCAGGAAGTAGGAGTTCCACGCTGTGTAGTTCTCAGGGTGGTGGCGTGGCTCGGCGCGCTCCTGGTCCGACATTGTCAGTCGGACCTCCTCGATGGCGGCGCCGAGGGCGTGTCCCTGGGGCGGCGACGGGATTGGCACGCCGCCCGCACTTAGCCGCCACCCGCCGCCGGGAGGCCTCGTGTCCGGCGGGCAGGGTTACCCCGCCTGGTAGAGGAGGTGTCCCTCCCACGCGTGGAGCGACCGGCGGGGAAAGCCGTTGTTGGCCGCCCCATCTTGCTCGTTGAACGCCATGGATCTCGTCGAGGGAAGAGTGGCGGCTAGGGTTTCGTCATGGTGCTACGCGTCGCGACGAGCGGGGATTATTTAGGCGAGGCTGGACCGGGCGATTTAATGCCGCGTGGATGCTACACGTCCGCGGCGAGCTGACCGGCGGCAGCCTTTACTGCGCGCGGAAGATGATGCGTGTGCCGCTGACCGGCCAGGTCCACCTCTGCGGCGAAGCCGAAGCGAAACCGCGGGAGAGATTTCTCGGCGTTTCGCGCGCTTTCGCTTCGTCCGGACTCACCGAGCGCGCCCCCGGTAGGCCGGGGTTGGCGTGGGCTCGCCGGGTGGATGAAGGCCCAAATCCGAGGAAAATCGAGGAACCGGGGGCGCAGATGGGCCATTTTTCTCCGTCCGGATGGAAAAATAGCCAGCCGGGGACCTATTCGGGAGACGAGTGGAGATGCTCTGAGGAGTCTTCTCTGGTCGCCATTTGTGTGACCCTGAAACACATGAATTTCGTTACATGGCTATAGTACCGCAACTGAAATGGTCAATTTCCTACCACGAGCAAAGTTAAATGGCATCTGAAGGGAAATTTTCAGAGAATTTAAATCCTACACATACATTCGAAAATCCTATGAATTAAAGGAGCCTTGAAGACCTGCCCTAAAGGGCTATTCCTAGGAGAATTATGTAGGAAAAACAGTGAAAAAAGCAAAACCTAAGAGATTTGCTTTGTCAGCACCAAAAAGCAAGCTGCTGCCCCTAGTCAAGCGGCACCCCTTTCAGAAATTTATCAGCCCTGTCAACTTTCTTTTTTTCTGTTTTACAACCAGCTTGACAACTCCACGAGTGTCCAGTCATTCGAAGACTGACGCGACCCAGCGACATGATTAACTAACTAATAGTGCTAGTAAAAGTTAGCACTAATTAATCCCAATCCAAATGACGTGATTGTTGAAGTGTACTTTCCATCAGTTCGGAATTTTGATTCAAATGGCTAGTGCATAAAGTTTAACATGGTATCAGAGCCTCAGGTCTCGAGTTCAAATCCTAGCTTTCACAATTTATTCTAAATTCCCCAGCAACATGATTAACTAACTAATAGTGCTAGTAATATATGACTGGTTTGAGGAACGGCTTGACATTCAGGTAATTGCATACCAATATCAGGAAGCGTGAATAATCCTATTTGACACTTTATAGAAAATTATCAGCCTGACAAGCTTCTTTTTTCATTTTAACAACCAGCCTGACAACTCCACAATCGTTCCAACCAGTAGTGCTAGAAGAAGATAACACTAATTAATCATCGACACGAAACAACGAGATTAACTTATCAAACATTTGAAGACTCCCTTTAGATCGCACCTTTCGCCACCTGACCGTGTTGTGCTGGCTCCGAGAAGTCTTCTCTTGATCGTGACTTCTCTGGCGGTGAGAACGCCTCCTAAGCATATCACGACAAAAGTACCAATTTGAAATTTCGTATTTTAAATTTTTTCTGTGATATTCAGCATGCAGCTTTGAATACTACTTCCTCCGTTCCCAATTATTTGAACTGCTAAAACGTGTTATGTCAAATAACTGAGGTAGTACGTTTTATTACAGATATAAAAAATTACACACTTCATATTCTGAAGCTATTTTATTGAAACAAATAACAGTATCAGGGACATACCGTGTTTGTTCCTTTTTAGGATGGTGTGAACAGGAGTAGTGACCATGCTTTTCCGTTTTTCTCATCTTCTTTTCACACCTGTCACTCTCCCCAAATATAAGCTCCTGAGCTGCACTTCCTTCATACTTGCTCCCCAATTTCGTTTTCTTCATCCTGGATGTGAGAACTCCTCCAAGAAGAGGCACAATGTAGGTGTTTTTGTCGCTTTGTCTATCTAGCTAATCATGGGTTCTCCATTTATTAATTTTATCTTGTTATTGCTGATCACTAAGCTTCTCATGGGTTTTTTTTGTTGCTTTCGCATTTTGCATGCATAACTGTCTTTCCTGCCAGCATGCTAGTATTTTACTTGAAAAAGAAAGATTAGGTTCTCATAAATTGATTAGCATTTGTTGTCCTTCCGGTGTGGAAAATTGGTACAGTAGTTTAACTCTGTTTCTGTAAAAACAAAAACAAAAAGCAGAAAATCTAGAAGAAATGGCGGTGGTCCTGGATGCTTTCGCATCCTACATCAAGAATATGCTCGCGGAGATGGCAAGAGAAGAGGTGGGCATGCTGCTTGGAGTCCCTGGCGAGATTGATAAGATGGGCTCTAGGCTTGGCGACCTCAAAAACTTCCTTGCCGATGCTGATAGAAGAAACATCACCGACCAGAGCGTGCGTGGGTGGGTGAAGGAGCTCAAGGGCATCATGTACCAGGCCACTAACATCCTCGACCTATGTCAGCTCAAGGCCATGGAGAGGGCTCCGTTCACAGCTGACATGGGGTGCTTCAACCCCTTGCTCTTCTGTATGCGGAATCCCCTCTTCGCCCACAACATTGGCACCCGCATCAGGATGCTCAACCAGAGACTGGATGACATCTGCAAGAGGGGTGACAAATTCAACTTCATCAACCTTGGTTTCTACGAGGACCATAATTACAGGTTGACCTCTCGCCAAGCTGCCAACCGAGAGACAACAGGAGAGAATGTACAGTCAGGTGTGGTCGGGGAGAAGATCAAAGAAGACACAAGAGAGCTGGTCGAGATGCTAATTGAAAAAAAAGGTAGTAACAACAGGGGCAGCAGCAATGTCATGGTGGTCGCCATCGTGGGTGTGGGTGGGATCGGAAAGACAACCCTTGCTCGGGAGATATTTAACCACGACACTATAAAGGAGATGTTTGACAAGACTATATGGTTGAGCGTCAACCAGGACACCGACAAGGTTGAGCTGCTCAGGACAGCCATCACCCTTGCTGGGGGTGACCACCGTGGTGAAAAAGCAATGACTGTTCTTCAGCCAAGACTTGCGGCTGCCTTGAGAGGCAAGAAGCTGTTCCTGGTGATGGATGATGTGTGGAACCATGGAGTATGGGAGGATTTGCTTGAAGCACCCATGGTTAATGCCGTAGCTCGAGGTAGTCGAGTCATCATCACTACCAGACATGACACGGTTGCCAGAGGGATGAAAGCCTTGCTGCCCTACCATCATGTTGACAAACTAGAGGCCAGTGATGCTTGGTCATTGCTCAAGAAACAGGTTCCAACTATCCTTCTGTCTTAACTTCTCATTAATGCATTTTGCCTGCAATTTTGTAATATAGCACTTCAATTTCATGGCTTAATGTGCTCAATACTAAGTAAATACACGTCATATTTGAGGCAAATATTCAAAGTTCATATTTCTAATGCGTGTCTTAAAGGACATCAACTTTTTTCATTAAATTAGGTCTCAGAATCAGCAAAATCATTACTTGATCTCACCACTTAGGAACAGTTCATAGGCTTTACTGGGGAATGTAACTTTTACTTATCGATCCCAGGATAATCATATCAATTGACTACATTCAAATATTATAGTCTTTAAAAAAATCTGAATCCATATGGTGTCACATAACACATAAGGTAATTTTTTGAAGAAAAATTCTGAATCCCACCGTTCGGATTAGATTGACGCAGCGTAGTGGAGATGCATGCATGTTGGTAGCTTCTGTTCCGTATCGATTAAATATGATCGGAGGTAGTATGTCATATGGCCTTACGAAAACCATAAGGTTTTGCACTCATCCTTAACATGCGTCTATGATAGACATATGGTGGTTTTTTCGTGAAGAATTGTGAGTCAATTTTTTGGGAATAAATCCCCTAGCTAAGCAATTTAGGATTTTTCTTATGGAAGTGTAGTTTTAACTTCTTTTCCCTCAAATTTCACTTGCATTCATCAAGCTTTGTTATGCAGTTGTCTATCTCCAACTTGGATTGTTTTTACTCTTTAGTACAAAGTCATATTTTTGGCATCAGTTAAACACATTGTTGATTTCTATGCAAATCCATTGCCCGAGTAAATATAGAGTTCAAAAATCAAGCAACTAAGAAATAAAAAACTGGCGCAGCGAGAGGAGCGCAGCGAGAGGCGTGCTGCGAGCGTGCAAGCCCAACCACGCCGCCGCGGCGACGGCAGCATGGCCACGCCGTCTCCCACCCCTTCCCCGCCCCAGTCCACGTCGCCGGCGAGCCCGCGTGGCCGCGAGGACCGCTGGCGCGGCGGTCGGGGTTCCGATTCGGAGGAGACGCCGCCCTCCTACAGCGAGGCCCTGGTCGGAGGAGGCGCGGCGAGGCGCGCAGGTGAGCAGGAGGTGGTCCAGGTGCGCCGGGAGTTGAGGTCAGTGGTGCGGATGGAGGAGAGGAGCTCCGCCATCGACGAGCTCGATGACTCTGGAGATGAGCTTGACGGTGAGGAGGAGGGGCCATGGGAGGAGCCCACGCACGTCACACGCAAGCGTGCGCGGGGACGCCGTGGCGGCAAGAGGGCGACGGCGAGGGCGGCGCGCCCGGCGGCGCGCGAGGTCGGGGCGTACGCGGACTACGACGGCCTCTGCTTGCTCTGCATGCCGCCGGGGCACCGCGCCGCCGACTGCACCACGGGTCCGATCTGCCTGCGCTGCGGCGAGACGGGCCACATGGCGCGAGAGTGCTCGCTGCCACGCCCGCCAAGGCCGCCGTCGCCGCCAGGAGGGGAGGAACCGGCGCGGAAGCGTTTGAACGACGAGGGGCGCGGCCGCCGGATGGGTGAGGGCGCCGGCGACTTCCGCGCGCTTGCGCCGGAGGTCCGCCAGGCCGCCGCTGAACCGCGCGCGCGACACCGTGAGGTGGCGCCTGCTGCGCGTGCTGCTGATGGTTTGAGGTGGGCGGTGGAGCCGCGTCGCGTGGAGGCCCCGCTCGGGCTCGACGACGGCCCTCGCCGCGTGGCGGCGGCACCTGCTCCCGCGGGCGCGCCTCGCCGTGATGCTGGTCCGCAGAGGATGCGCCAAGGTGGCTCCTTTGCGCGCCAGGAGGTGCTGGGTGATCGCGCGCTGCCGGCGCGTGGTGGCCGTGCTGCGCACGCTGCGGCCGATCGCGCCATGGTCCCCGTGCTGCCGGTGGCTCGCCAAGACATCGAGACGCGGCCGCGCAGGGGAGTGGAGGTGCAGGTGGCCCCTCTCGGCCTGCGCGCACCGGCGGTGGGAGGTGAGCTCGCGCGGCGCCCTGCCCGTGCCGTGTGTGTGCTCCCTCGCACGTCGGAGATGGACGCGGCCGAGGAGGCCTGTCGAGGGCCCTCCTGGCGGTGATCGTCGGAGTGCGCAGGGCTGTTACCACCGAGGAGGTCGCCATGGCGTTGGAAGACGTCTACGGGCTCACGCCGGGGACCTTCTCCGTCCATTGCCACAGGCCGGAGGACTTCCTCCTGTTCTTCGTGGAGCGGACGGATCGCGACAGGGTGCTTGGCAACGGCGTGCTCGCCTCGCCGTACTTACAGGCTATTGCTCCGACCTTGGTCGAGGCGCACGCACGAGGCGTCGGGCGGTCTGTGCGTTCATACTGAGATCGAGATCGAGGGTGTGCCGGCTCACGCGTGGAGCCTGGCCACGGCGGAGGCGGCGCTCACTCCGGTGGCTTGGGTGGAGCGGCTTCACCCGCTCACCAGGTCTCGTGCAGACATGGGCGTCCTCCATCTCTCCGCCTGGTGCCTCGACCCGGCCCTGATCCCGCGGGAGGTGGACCTCCACGTCGTCGAGCCGGACGATCCCCCGTCGCTGGCAGACCTGGCGGCGCCGGCGGAGGCTGTCGTTCCTCCACACATCAACACCTTGGTCTACCCTTTGCTGGTGCACGTCACGAGTACGGTGGATTTCCGGCGACCTGCTCCTGGCGGCGCTGCGAGCGGTGGTGGCGACGGCGGCCCTACTCCGGCCTGGCCGACGAGGCGCCATTACCAGTACACACGTGGTGTACCGGACGTCCTCCCCGGCTCCGGCGGCAGCGGTGGCGGCGTGTCGGCGGACCAGGCTGGCACCAGCAGGGGAGGGTCCACACGTACGCTGTCTTCTGGCGCAGTCGTTGGGGACCCGACAATGGCTGTTCCGCGACAAATCGCCCAGAGAAAGAAGAAGAAGAGGGGGGGCCAGAAGGTGCAGGCGATCAAGGAGAGAGCAGCTTTGGCAGCTGCTAAAAGCGCCGAAGATGCCCAGGGTGTGGCCGCCGCTGCTGCCAGCGAGCCGTTGGAGACGGTCAAAAAGGGCGGCGCGGCTGGAGTTGCGCATGTGGACGAGCTAGGCGACGACGTGGGTGTCCAGTCGCTGTTGGGTGATGGGCTCATGGGCGCAGGCGCGGAGCTTCGGGTGGGGTCCATGGTGATCCTGCCAGCTGCCGCTGCCGACCGCACCCAGTCTGGCCGTGAGCCCCCTTCGGTCCAAGCTACGGTTGTGCAAGTTCTTGGCGACGTGGAGATGCCCACGTCCACGACGTCGGATGCGAGGGTGGCCACCATTTTGGGCCCCCAGGTTGGGTCGAGCCCAGCTCCCTACCAGGCCACCATGTTGGGCCCCCAGGGTGGGTCATGCCCAGCTACTCCCTGCCAGGCCACGCCCCTGCTGCTGCATGAGCCGTTGCTGGGCCTGGATGCCACGGGCCCAAGGGAGGGGGGTTCGTCCCAGGTGTTCACGCGGGAAGCCTCCAAAGTGGTGGTTCCAACGTGTCTTGCCGCTGCTGTCTCTCCGGAGGAGCGCGTGGACGTCGAGGCCCCCAACTCCTGCCTGAGCCCGGTGATACAGCTGGCTGACGTCTGTAGCTCGGATGGCGCCACGGATGTTGAGGTGGGGGACGTTGTAAGGGCGGATGAGGAGAGGGTGGATGAGGAGATTGTCATGGAGCCGCCACCGGCCGGCACCATGGCCTCTTCCCTACCACCTGCCCCTAGCCCGTCGGTGTGTCGCTTCGCCACGCCACCTGTGGTGTTCCAGAGAGCGCGGCAGCCCACCCTCCCAAGCTCGCAGCCTGCATTGGCGAGACCTCGGACCCTCGGGGAGTTTCTCACAGCGGCGAAGTCGCGCTCGGATGCACTCCTCCAGACCCCGACTGTTCGACGAAGGTTGGTTGAGCTTAACTTCCAACCTCGACGCAGCTCGAGGATCGCAGGTCAACCTGGCGGTCTAAACGCTGAGATGAAGGCGGTGCGTAACCTCATGCGCAAGCTGGGCCTCCTCGAAGGGGATGAGGCACCATCGGAGGCTGCTCTGGAGGCTTACCATAAGATGTATGAGCTGCCCCTGACGGACGATATGATTGAGGCGATCGCGGAGTTCTATGGTTGGTCGCTCTCGACGATCAGAGGCTGCTCCCCACCTCAGCTGGGGATGACGGGTGGTCGCCTCATTGAGGCCTGACCCCTGACGGTGGTCCACGGGTGTTGTGTCGTTCCAATGTTGTACGAACCTAAAGTGTTGGTGGCCAATGTGCGAGGCCTCAATGATCGCGCAAGGCGTGCGGGTGTTAGGAGTGTAGTGAACACTACGGGTGCGTCCATTGTATGTCTCCAGGAGACAAAGCTATCTGTTATAACCCATGCTATCGTTATTGAAGCGCTAGGCGCAGAGTTTGACGCTTACTTCTGCTTGCCGGCGACTGATACTCGGGAGGGGGGGATCATTGTGGCTTGGACTAGCCGGGTGGTGCAGCTCCATAGCGCCCACTACGGGGCTAACAGTGTCACAGCGAGGGTTTCCCCTGTGGGTGGTGGCTCGGGGTGGTGGCTGACGTGTGTCTATGGCCCACAGGCAGGCTGACAAGGTCGCCTTTCTGGAGGAGCTCCGCGACGTCCGCAGGGGCCACCCTGGACCCTGAGCGCTCTGCGAAGATTTTAACATGATCTACCGCGATGAGGATAAAAACAACGGTAACCTCAACCGTATGATGATGGGCAGATTTCGGCGCTTCCTGAATGACTGCGAGCTAAAGGAGATCTATCTCCACGGACGACGCTACACGTGGTCTAATGAGAGGGAAACTCCCACCCTTGTGAGGCTGGACCGGGTGTTCGCCACGGCTGCTTGGGAAGAGTTGCATAACAGCTGCATGCTGCGCTGCTTGGCGACGGTGGTGGCGGACCACTGCCCACTCCTCTTGGACTGCACCACCAAGTCAACAGGTCCGAAGCGGTTCCAGTTTGAACGCTTCTGGCTACGACTAGAGGGCTTCGAGGAGGTTGTACGGAGCGCCTGGGATGTTGTGGAGGGGGATCCGGACCCTTTCCGGCGGCTCACCGCAAAGCTCAAGCGCACTGCGCGCAGTCTGATGAGCTGGAGTAGACAAGAAGATCGGTTGTGTCAAACTGCAGCTGATGATAGTGCGGGAGGTGATCATGAGGCTGGATATAGCTATGGAATCTAGACAGTTGTCGCCAGACGAACGCCGACTCAGGGCTCACCTCAAGCACACCTACCTGGGTCTGGCTTCTCTAGAGCGCACCATTGCGAGGCAGCGGGCTAAGATCGCATGGCTCAAGGAGGGGGATGCCAACACAGCCTTCTTCCACCAGCACGCAGCTTACCGCCGCCAGAAGAACATGATCCATAGCCTACAGGTGGGAGGCGCGGTCATCTCTGACCATGCGACTATGGCTGAAGCTGCTTTCACACACTTCGAGGGTTTGCTTGGAACCTCGGTGGAGAGGCGGCATTCCTCGGACCTGGACTTCCGGACACCCACTCGGAGGACCTCTCGGACCGGGAGGCGGGGTTCACGGAAGACGAGATCTGGGAGGTGATTCGGCGACTGCCAGCGGGCAAGGCGCCTGGACCCGATGGGTTCACGGCTGAGTTCCTCCAAAAGTGCTGGGGAGTGGTGAAAGGGGACTTCATGGCGGCCTTCGACAAGCTGCTTACGCTGTGTGGGCGCGGGTTCCAAAGCCTTAACCAGGCCCTGCTGATCCTGCTGCCTAAGCGCCCGGATGCGGCGGCGCTTGGTGACTACAGGCCGATCAGCCTAATCCATATCTTCGCCAAGCTAGTTGCGAAGGCGTTGGCCACTCGCTTAGCCACTCGGATGGAGTCACTGGTGGATCGCAACCAATGCGCGTTCATTCGCAAACGTTGTATCCACGACAACTTCATGTTGGTTCAGCAGACAGCTCGATTCCTCCATCGGGAGAAAGAACCGCGGGTGATGCTCAAGCTTGACATCGCACGCGCCTTCGACTCCGTCTCTTGGGGTTTCCTCATGGAGATCCTCCGCAAGTTAGGGTTTGGCCCAAGATTTCGAGAACTGGTGTCCATCCTCCTATCCACTGCAAGTACGAGGGTGTTGCTCAACGGCGAGCCAGGACCCCCGATCTGGCATCGGCGGGGCCTGAGACAGGGTCGCCAGCGCTGTTTGTTCTGATGATGAACTTGCTCAACAGGATGTTGGCCAAGGCAATCGAGCTGGGGGTGCTGAGACGCTTAGCGCGGCGGGACTTAGTGACGTCGGTGTCACTTTACGCGGATGATGTGGTGATCTTCTGCCACCCAGATGAGACGGAACTGCGGGCTGTCCGCGGTATCCTCGAGCTCTTTGGGCACGCATCAGGTCTACGCACCAACTTCGCTAAGTGCTCTGTATCACAGATCGCTTACTCGGATGAGGAGGCTGTGGGCGCAGCTGAGCTCATGGGGTGTCAGCTTGCGCCGTTCCCGGTGAAGTACCTTGGCATTCCGCTATCTATCAGGAGGCTGTCGGCGGCTGCGTTTCAGCCCCTGGTAGATCGTCTGGCTGACAAACTACCCACCTGGAGGGCATCGTTGATGCCTAGGGCGGGACGTTTGGCGCTGATCCGCTCGGTCCTCGCAGCGATCCCTCTGCACCAGCTGATGGTGCTGGGCCTCCATAAAAAAACACTAAAGCAGGTGAACAAGATCCTGCGGGGATTCCTTTGGGTTGGTAGAGCGGATGCCAATGGGGGACACTGCCACGTCAACTGGGCACGGGTGTGCAGGCCGCTGCGGCTGGGAGGCTTGGGTATCCCAGACCTTGCGCGTACTGCCATCAGCCTCAGGGTGAGATGGATCTGGAGGATGCATACTGATCCCCTGCGACCCTGGCGCGGGCTGGACATGCATTTCTCGAAGACGGAGTTGGATGTCTTTGCGGCCTCCACCTCCATGGTGGTCGGCAACGGTGACTCCGCCCTCTTCTGGGAGGACAGGTGGCTGGATGGCAGGTCCATCAGAGATGGCGCTGGAGGTGTACGCTCTGGTACCGAAACGTCGGCGAAAGTTACGCACGGTTCGGGAGGCGTTGGTTGAGCGCTTATGGATCCCCGACATAGTGGGTGCTCCAAGCGCCCTAGCGTTGTGGCAATACGTTCAGCTATGGGGCCGTCTCAGGGACACCCAGCTTGGGGCGGATCCGGACAGGCTGGTATGGCGTTGGACGACGGATGAACAGTATTCGGCCGGTTCCTGCTACGACACCCTCTTTCAGGGGGCGATCATCTCAGGTTCTTGGAAGCTTAACTGGAAATCCTGGGCGCCGCCGAGGGTGAAGTTCTTTATCTGGCTGGCCTGCCTTGACAGATGCTGGACGGGGGAGAGACTGGCATGGCGTGGCCTTCCGCATGCGCTGAGCTGCCCGCTCTGCGACCAATCTGTCGAGACCATGAGTCACCTGCTCACAGGTTGTTCCTTCTCCAGGACGATTTGGTTTGAGGTTCTGTCGTGGATCTGATCCACCTCAGGTCCTCCCACGGTTGAGGGTGACTTCGCGTAGTGGTGGTCGCTGGTGGTGCGGACCACCCCTCGCCAGCTGCGCAAAGGCACTTCGTCGGTGATCATGCTTACGGCGTGGTGGATTTGGAAACACCGGAACGCGGCGGTCTTTGACAACATGCGTCCTTCGGTGCCATCCTTGTTCAACGACATCGTGGCCGAGGCGCAGCAATGGGCGGACGCGGGAGCCCGGGCTATGCGCCAGCTACTCCCCTAGATTAGTTTCTTTTTCTTGGGTTGAGTTGTACGGCGTGTTGGGTAAGACTTGTACATAAACTCTTCTTTATCTATCAATGCATCGAAACGCAAGGCTTTTGCGTTTTCGCAAAAAAGAGAAATAAAAAACTAGATCAAACTAAACTATATTGCTGGCAAAGCTAGTGAACATCAGTTCTGTACAGAAGTTGATTGTCGCCGAAAATCGGTAGTATCTAGAAATATTTGCACGATTCGCGACCTCTACAGTTATGCCATCTCATGTTGGTGGCAGTCATAAAAACATTTAGTAGGCCTAGCATCCAAATAGTCCAGATTAATTGCCTTGAAATAGCCATGACCAGAGATTTTTGAAAGAGAAGAAAAAGGGACGTAGAGTTTGCATGAAATTTGTTTAAGAAAATATTGTTTTGCACAAGAAATAAGAGAGTAAAAAATCATTAGTTATCTAAAAAAATTCAATAAATAGCTCTAGCAGTTTTTCTTCTACATGTACTTTTTGTTCATAATGGCAGAATAAAGAATTAAAGGAGTCATCAATATGATTGTGGCTCTCAACTCAATGTGAATAAAGTGATTGACTGTGAAGATGGAGGTGGTCACTGAATTTATTTTCTTGATAAGCTTATTATCAACCACTATATCTACTGATATAGGGATTGCCATTTTTGTAATCTTCAATTGCTTGCAGGTAATCTCAAGTGAGACAGAAGAAGCTGAGATTAGTACACTAAAGGATATTGCGATGAAAATTATAGCAAAATGTGATGGTTTGCCACTTGCAATAAAAGTTATGGGAGGACTCCTGCGTCAGCGAGAGAGAAGTAGAGGTGATTGGGACAAGGTTTTGAATGATTCTGCATGGTCGGTTATTGGAATGCCCGAAGAGCTAAACTATGCTGTATACCTAAGCTACGAAGATCTATCTCCTTGTCTGAAGCAATGCTTCCTGCATTATTCTCTCCTTCCCAAAAATATAGTGTTTGGTTATGACATTATTGTTGGCATGTGGGTCTCCGAAGGATTTGTTCTAGGAAGCACATCAGATGATCTAGAAGAATCAGGAAGGCAATACTATAAGGAGTTAATCATGCGGAATTTGATAGAGCCAGACAGAGGATATATTGATCAATATCATTGCACCATGCATGATGTTGTCCGCTCGTTTGGTCAATACGTGTCTGGAGATGAAGCACTAGTAGCCCAAAGTGGAGAAACTGGTATTATTAGTAAACTTAGTTCAGAGAAGTTTTTTCGGCTGTCCATAGAAACAGGAGGGTCTGAATCAGGTGAATTACAGTGGAGGATGTTACAAGCACAGAAATCTTTGAGAACACTAATATTAATTGGCCAATTCAAGATTAAGCCTAGTGATACATTGATTGCTTTTTCAAGTCTACGGATTCTGCACATACAAGATGCAAATTTTGCTGCATTGGTTGACTCTCTATATCAACTCAAGCACTTGAGGTATTTGTCCATAAGATATGCTGATATATCTCGACTGCCAGAAAACATCGGCAAGATGCAATTTCTGCAACTTATTAGCCTCAGAGGATGTGGAAGTTTCAAGAAACTTCCAGATGGCATTGTAAATCTAGGGAAATTGAGGTACCTTAGCCTTACTGGCACAAGTATGAATGCCGGCATACCTAGGGGGTTCCATGGCTTAACAAATATAAGGAAACTATATGGTTTTCCAGCCCATATTTGTGGTCATTGGTGCAGTTTGGAAGAGCTGGGCCCTCTTTCCCAGCTCAGGGATCTTGCAATACAGGGTTTGGAGAATGTATCTCGTACCTCGTTTGCCGCAAAGGCTAGACTTGGTGACAAGTTGCATCTTACCTATTTGAAGTTAGAGTGTGGCAGTACAGTAGGGCATGATAGGTTTGGCATAGATGAAGCAGGCACTTCTGAGGATCAGCAGAGAGGAATAGAGGAGGTGTTTGATGAGTTATGCCCTCCATCTAGCTTAGATTACCTTGATATTGGAGGATATTGTGGTCAACGGCTCCCAAGGTGGATGATGTCACCCGCAGCAGCGGTTACCCTCAAGAGCTTGAGGTTTCTAACGATGGATGACCTGGATTGTTGTACCCACCTCCCAAATGGCTTATGTCAGCTCCCCTGTTTGCAACTGCTGCAGATTGACCATGCTCCATTCATCAAGCATGTGGGCAATGAGTTCCTACAGTCCAGCCATGATCGTCATCGCCATCATTCATATGGAGTGGAGGTGGCATTTCCGAGATTGCACAAACTGGAGTTGATTGGAATGGTGGAATGGGAGGAGTGGGAGTGGGAAATGCAACCAGATGTGAAATCCATGTCTGTCTTGGAGGAGCTTCAGCTGGATACTTGCAAGCTGAGGCGTTTTCCTCCAGGGCTCACCTTCCATGCGAGGGCCTTGAGAAAGCTGGGTGTACACAATGTCCAGCACCTCAACTCCTTGGAGGACTTCACTTGCGTTGTGGAGCTTGATGTCTTTCACAACCCAAACCTAGAGAGCATCACAAACCTCCCAAGATTGCAGAAGCTTACCATTGTGAACTGCCCAAGGCTGAAGGCACTAGAGGACGTGCCTGAGCTCTTGAGACTTGAGCTAGAGGATTACCGCATGGAGACGATCCCCATGTATCTATGGAGTGTAAAAACAAGGCATTTACTGCTGGATTGCAGCCTAGCGCTGCTCAGCTCCATGTTCACGGAAAGATCTGGCTTAGGGATGGACAAGGTAATTAGCGGCGCGCAGCATGTCAAAGCCTATGCACGCAATGGACAGGAACAAAGGAAATGGTACATACTGTACACACGGGTACCCTACAGCTTTGAGACCAATATATCTCGCTGCTCTCCAAATCCTCTAGGTAAACAAGCATAGCCGGTAAATATTTGTTTTGTCTTCTTAATTCTTTCTTGTTTCCCTTCTTTCAGAAGAATATATGCTACATTAGAATTTATTTTTATTTTTTTTCTCCAGCGGATGAAGAGGAGGAACAAGTTTGCAGAAGAACACCGTCCCAAGCAAAAAAGAAGGTCCGCAGAAGAAGATGAGTACAAAGGAACAGTAAACACTAAGGCCATATCTGGAAGAGGGTTTTGTTGAAAACTTTTGGGAGTACATCAATATGTCCAACCAGAGTTCTTTTTTGCCTTTGGTCGAAACCACGCGGAGTTTTTTTTATGTGAACCTATGGTGTTTAGCACATGCATCCGAGCTTCTTGGTGCCAGTACTGCCTCATCCTGCTATTTTAAGTCTTGTTATATCTGATAAGAATTCAGCTACTAAGCTCCCTAAAAAGACAAGCAGAAGTATAACCGCAGGCAGAGATACAGCAACTGTTATCAGCTAAAGTAGGCAAACCTAAAACACATAATAACTAAAAGAGGAAGCACCAATCAACCAAAAGGGATGGTACCAATATTAGATTTACCGTTCCTCGGAGTGCCGTTGGACCAAGGTGCTATAGTAGCTGAATTCTTATCAGATATAACAAGACTTAGAAGTTAGAACAGCAGGATGAGGCAGTACTGGCACCAAGAAACTCCAATGCATCTGCTAAACACCATAGGTTCACATTAAAAAAAGAAGACAAGCAGAAGTATAACTGCAGGCAGAGATGCAACAACTGTTATAAGCTAAAGTAGGCAAACGACATAATAATTAAAGAGTGAATTCCACTTTTTACCCCCTAAGATCGATTTTGTGCCACTTTTTACCCAATTTAACAAAAGTTCCTCAAAACTACCCCATTTAGCATACTTTATTCCATTTTTTACCCTTTTCTGTATTTGTTACTTGTTGGCATGCTAAATGGACTAAGATATGATTCAGATTTCAGAGTGACCTTGTTCCTTAATAATTAGCATTTAGAGACATTCAGAAACCAGATATAGAACCTGTAGGATTTTTTTACATTCAAAAGTAAGCTAGGCACATTTTCGTGGCTTCACTAGAAAAAACACGATTGCAACCAGCAGAGCACAAGGCCATAGCTAGTAGTAGAAAGCCCAAATAACAACTCACTCTCTTGATCCTTAGTTGCTCCAGGTAGAACAACGTTCAGATTCAGCATAACAAGCAGAACAACAAACGGCACATTCAGAGCTGGGATGCCAGTACACCACCGCTGGTGCTCTGCTTCCCCATGAAACAATGCTGGAGCATGTTGCCTTAGCACCCGTGACACAGCCGTCATAGGATGCAGCCATTGCTCGTACCAACGGGTCGCCCCCACCGGTGCTCGTCCTACAACCTCTCCGCAGCTAGGCTCCTTCGGCTTCGTGTGCTTATCTCCCAAACAAAGGAACGGGTCATACGATTCAGCACCGGCCGCTGCGGCTGAATCCCTAGCATAGGGAGAGGGGAAAGGGCAAAGGAGTGGCCTGGCTCGACCCGTAGGAACGACGAGTTGGTTCCAGGCTTCGGCTAACATCTGCGATCAGGTCCGGTTCATCACACCTGAACTAAACCATCTCGGCTCGGCTTGGCTAAAAAATCTGACTATGACACACCATGATTTGTCCTGAGACTGGGACCGAACAAGGCCAAATATTGAAAAGGGTAGAAAATGGAAGGAAGTATGTTAAATGAGGTAGTTTTGAGAATTTTTAAAAACTGGCACAAAATTGATCTTAGGGGATAAAAAGTGGAATTCACTCATAATTAAAAGAGAAAGCACAAATTAACCAAAATGGATGGTACCAATATCAGAGTACCATTCCTCGGAGTGCCGTTGGAGGACCAAGGTGCTGTTGTTCGATAAAGAAAAATGAACTGATTCCTCAATCCATCTCACTAGGTCGATCAATCACATGCCGTTGTGAAGGCAGTCAATATCCTGCAAAATCGCATCACAGAATCTTGAGTGTGAATGCTGGTTCTACATAAGGTCAGAAAGGAAAGCAACCCAGGAACCTAACTGTCGAAAGGCCAGAGGCCGATCTTTATTAAGAGGAAACAAAGAGGAGTACAGGGGAGGCTCTGAGACCCAGGAACCTAACTGCTGGCAGGCTTTTCCTTTGCAGTATTTCTAAGATCAGGACAAAGGAGAAAATAAAGCATACATCAATATATATATCTAAGTATAAGTACGACCTGAAGAAGAATTTCATTCTACTCTCTGTTCTAATTACATGCCAACACGAGCTGGACCTGCAAAAATTGACGAGTGCGATTATGGAGACTGGGGGGTGGTGGGGCTAAGATAGGAGAAGAGAGATCTCAGAAGCAGCACCCGCCATTGCTCAGCTTGTAGAACCGGAGGGAGGGGGGCCGGAGCTCGACCCTGTCTCTCTTCGCTGTCGGGCCGGACCCGCCGTGGCCCCTCCCCCGCCTCCACGTCGCGGCCACTACCAGCGGCCGCCTCCCTCCCTTCTTTTATCTCTTGCTGCAGGCGCCGGGCTGTGGACGCCGCCGGTTTTGGGGTGCCGCGGCGGCAGAAGGCCAGGTGAGGTGCGGCGGCCGTTCAGAGGAAGAGCGGCGGCAGCCTCCCTGAGTTTGGAGTGACTTAACGGATGGGAGATAGATGCATTGGATTACCAAAAGGGCTTCACTACTTCTCGGGATTTTTCTTTAAAAAATTCTTCTAAATTTCCAAAGTATTATCCCGAAATCAGAATTTGCAGAAGTTCCGGCCTACGGACGGACCAAAACAGCAGCTTCGGTTGTGTCCCAAACTTCCGGCCGCGTTGGATTGGTCGCTGGAGAATGCATATTTCAACCTACATCTCTTAAACATGCCGTTAAATTATTTTTTCAAAAGAAAAGATAATATTCACATATAAATTTGATTTAGATTGCATTGCAATACTTGAATTTTACATACGAAAAATACAAGTAAAATATAGCGATCATATGAAGCCTAAAACTAGAGGCTTCGCCTCATCAGTCCTCTTCATCGTTGCTTTTTTCGCTGTTAATGTGCACTACAAAAGAAAATGCATCCTTTATCTGATGGAATTTTTACATGGCACAAGCCGTAGTTGTCTGTAAAAATATTTTGGCCAGCGGATGAGCATTCTCGGTGCCTAGTTAGGCCGACAAACAAAAATTTGCCGGGCTAGAACTCATACTGGCAGATAAATACGCCGTACTTGGTGGCAGGTTGGACCGGCGCAGTTTAATGTCGTGCTACCTGAACTCGGGCATATATCATGGCGCCATGGATTGGACTTGACTGGACTTGACGTTTACTATGGTGAGACTCGTGTCGTTGATAGGTATGGCCTAACATCGCGGACAACGAGACTACTATAGAATCGGGGAATTCACGTGTTAAAATGGTTGCCCATTCCATGTTAAAATTAGGCTAGATCGATCATGTAGCAATGTCTAGGCCTCGCGCTCCATGTCCCCTAATTAATATCTACAAATTAAGAAATTTATATATACTACCTCCATTCCAATTAATAAAGGCTATATTATTTTTTTAAAGTCAAATTATGTATAGGTTGACCAAGTTTTTACTAAAAATCATGAACTTGCAAATAGAAATCAACGGAGGGAGTATATGAGCTAATTGGCTAAAGAATCGAAGAGTGAAAGCGCCATCTCTCATTATGGTGGCACCTTTTTTTTAGAATAATATGCTCGATCTATTTATATTGCCAAAAGAGCTAGCAACTGGGCCGAAAGAGGAAGCCAGCGCCCATTACCTAACCTTAGATATTGCAACACTTCTATATAATACAGAGTTACAAACAACAATTCCGATTAACCACCCCACCGCACTCCCCTCACTTCACTACTGAATATCGATCTCACATCAGTCCCCTCTCTATGAACCCTAGATCTTTGCAACTCTCCATTTTATCCACTACGAATCATATCTGATGAAATTAATTTTGATTTCTTGCCTTTTCGAGATCATGATATATGAAGAGACTCGTACATCAACCTATGGAGGGATAGAAAGTCCACCATCAACAAGATGTGGAATCACTCTCTCAATTTGGCCATCATTTTTTGCGCGTTTAATCATGGCAAGTAACATAGGGTCACTATATTAAATATCTCGGGTGAAAATGGTTCACCTTACTGATGGCGTGTAACTCACACGTTCGTTGGGAACCCCAAGAGGAAGGTATGATGCGCACAGCAGCAAGTTTTCCCTCAGAAAGAAACCAAGGTTTATTGAACCAGGAGGAGCCAAGAAGCACGTTGAAGGTTGATGGCGGCGGGATGTAGTGCGGCGCAACACCGGAGATTCGGGCGCCAACGTGGAACCTGCACAACACAACCAAAGTACTTTGCCCCAACGAAACAGGTGAGGTTGTCAATCTCACCGGCTTGCTGTAACAAAGGATTAACCGTATTGTGTGGAAGATGATTGTTTGCGGAAAACGAGTAAAGAACAAGTATTGCGAGCAGATTTGTATTTCGAGTATAAAAGAATGGACCGGGGTCCACAGTTCACTAGAGGTGTCTCTCCCATAAGATAAAAGCATGTTGGGTGAACAAATTACGATCGGGCAATTGACAAATAGAGAGGGCATAACAATGCACATACATGTCATGATAAGTACGGTGAGATTTAATTGGGCATTACGACAAAGTACATAGACCGCCATCCAGCTGCATCTATGCCTAAAAAGTCCACCTTCGAGGTTATCATCCGAACCCCTTCCAGTATTAAGTTGCAAAGCAACGGACAATTGCATTAAGTATGGTGCGTAATGTAATCAACAACTACATCCTTAGACATAGCATCAATGTTTTATCCCTAGTGGCAACAAGCACATCCACAACCTTAGAACTTTCATCGTCACTGTCCCGGATATCAATGGAGGCATGAACCCACTATCGAGCATAAATACTCCCTCTTGGAGTTAAGAGCAAAAACTTGGCCGAGCCTCTACTAATAACGGAGAGCATGCAAGATCATAAACAACACATAGGTAATAACTTGATAATTAACATAACATGGTATTCTCTATCCATCGGATCCCGACAAACACAACATATAGAATTACAGATAGATGATCTTGATCATGTTAGGCAGCTCACAAGATCCAACAATGAAGCACAATGAGGAGAAGACAACCATCTAGCTACTGCTATGGACCCATAGTCCAGGGGTGAACTACTCACTCATCACTCCGGAGGCGACCATGGCGGTGAAGAGTCCTCCGGGATATGAATCCCCTCTCCGGCAGGGTGCCGGAGGAGATCTCCAGAATCCCCCGAGATGGGATTGGCGGCGGCGGCGTCTCGCGGAAGGTTTTCCGTATCGTGGCTCTCGGTGCGGGGGTTTCGCGACGGAGGCTTTAAGTAGGCTGAAGGGCAACGCGGGGGGCCACACGAGGGCCCCACACGCCAGGCTGGCGCGGCCAAGACCTAGGCCGCGCCGCCCTAGTGTGGCGGCGCCTCGTGGCCCCACTTTGACTCCCCTTCGGTCTTCTGGAAGCTTCGTGGCAAAATAGGACCCTGGGCGTTGATTTCGTCCAATTCCGAGAATATTTCGTTACTAGGATTTCGAAACCAAAAACGCAGAAAACGAGCAATCGGCTCTTCGGCATCTTGTTAATAGGTTAGTTCCGAGAAAATGCACGAATATGACATAAAGTGTGCATAAAACATGTAGATATCATCAATAATGTGGCATGGAACATAAGAAATTATCGATACGTCGGAGACGTATCAGCATCCCCAAGCTTAGTTCTGCTCGTCCCGAGCGGGTAAAACGATAACAAAGATAATTTCTGAAGTGACATGCCATCATAACCTTGATCATACTATTTGTAAACATATGTAATGAATGCAGCGATCAAAACAATGGTAATGACATGAGTAAACAAGTGAATCATAAAGCAAAGACTTTTCATGAATAGTACTTCAAGACAAGCATCAATAAGTCTTGCATAAGAGTTAACTCATAAAGCAATAAATCAAAGTAAAGGTATTGAAGCAACACAAAGGAAGATTAAGTTTCAGCGGTTGCTTTCAACTTGTAACATGTATATCTCAATGATAGTTTGTCAATGCAAAGCAATATAATAAGTGCAATATGCAAGTATGTAGGAATCAATGAACAGTTCACACAAGTGTTTGCTTCTTGAGGTGGAGAGAGATAGGTGAACTGACTCAACATAAAAGTAAAAAGAATGGTCCTTCAAAGAGGAAAGCATCGATTGCTATATTTGTGCTAGAGCTTTTATTTTGAAAACATGAAACAATTTTGTCAACGGTAGTAATAAAGCATATGAGTTATGTAAATTATATCTTAAAAGTTGCAAGCCTCATGCATAGTATACTAATAGTGCCCGCACCTTGTCCTAATTAGCTTGGACTACCGGATCATCGCAATACACATGTTTTAACCAAGTGTCACAATGGGGTACCTCCATGCCGCTCGTACAAAGGTCTAAGGAGAAAGCTCGCATTTTGGATTTCTCGCTTTTGATTATTCTCAACTTAGACATCCATACCGGGACAACATGGACAACGAGATAATGGACTCCTCTTTAATGCATAAGCATGTGGCAACAATTATTATTCTCATATGAGATTGAGGATATATGTCCAAAACTGAAACTTCCACCATGAATCATGGCTTTAGTTAGCGGCCCAATGTTCTTCTCTAACAATATGTATGCTCCAACCATTAAGGTGGTAGATCTCTCTTACTTCGGACAAGACGGACATGCATAGCAACTCACATGATATTCAACAAAGGGTAGTTGATGGCGTCCCCAGAAAACATGGTTATCGCACAACAAGCAACTTAATAAGAGATAAAGTGCATAAGTACATATTCAATACCACAATAGTTTTTTAAGCTATTTTCCCATGAGCTATATATTGCAAAGGTGAATGATGGAAATTTTAAAGGTAGCACTCAAGCAATTTACTTTGGAATGGCGGAGAAATACCATGTAGTAGGTAGGTATGGTGGACACAAATGGCATAGTGGTTGGCTCAAGGATTTTGGATGCATGAGAAGTATTCCCTCTCGATACAAGGTTTAGGCTAGCAAGATTTATTTGAAACAAACACAAGGATGAACGGTGCAGCAAAACTCACATAAAAGACATATTGTAAACATTATAAGACTCTACACCGTCTTCCTTGTTGTTCAAAACTCAATACTAGATATTATCTAGACTCTAGAGAAACCAAATATGCAAACCAAATTAGCAAGCTCTAAGTGTTTCTTCATTAATGGGTGCAAAGTATATGATGCAAGAGCTTAAACATGAGCACAACAATTGCCAAGTATCAAATTATTCAAGACATTTTAGAATTACTACATGTAGCATTTTCCAATTCCAACCATATAACAATTTAACGAAGAAGAAACTTCGTCATGAATACTATGAGTAAAGCCTAAGGACATACTTGTCCATATGCTACAGACGGAGCGTGTCTCTCTCCCATACGGTGAATGCTAGGATCCATTTTATTCAAAGAAAACAAAAACAAAAACAAACCGACGCTCCAAGCAAAGCACATAAGATGTGGCCGAATAAAAATATAGTTTCGGGGGAGGAACTCGATAATGTTATCGATGAAGAAGGGGATGCCTTGGGCATCCCCAAGCTTAGACGCTTGAGTCTTCTTAGAATAAGCGAGGGGTGAACCACCGGGGCATCCCCAAGCTTAGAGCTTTCACTCTCCTTGATCATATTGTATCATACTCCTCTCTTGATCCTTGAAAACTTCCTCCACACCAAACTCGAAACAACTCATTAGAGGGTTAGTGCACAATAAAAATTAACATGTTCAGAGGTGACACAATCATTCTTAACACCATAAATCTACTGGACATTAATGGATCAAAGAAATTCATCCAACATAGCAAAAGAGGCAATGCGAAATAAAAGGCAGAATCTGTCAAAACAGAACAGTCCGTAAAGATGGATTTAATTGAGGCACCAGACTTGCGCGAATGAAAATTCCCAAATTGAATTAAAGTTGCGTACATATCTGAGGATCACTCACGTAAATTGGCTTAATTTTCTGAGTTACCTACAGAGAATTAGACCCAGATTCGTGACAGCAAAGAAATTTGTTTCTGCGCAGTAATCCAAATCTAGTATTTACTTTACTATCAAAGACTTTACTTGGCACAACAAAACATAAAACTAAGATAAGGAGAGGTTGCTACAGTAGTAAACAACTTCCAAGACTCAAATATAAAACAAAGTGCTGTAGTAAAAACATGGGTTGTCTCCCATAAGCGCTTTTCTTTAACGCCTTTCAGCTAGGCGCAGAAAGTGTAAATCAAGTATTATCAAAGGGTGGTGCATCTACAGCGGGGTTTGGAGTTTTCTCAACCAAGCATAGTATATTGGATACATAAGTTTCAGCGTCTCCCTTTTCATTAGTCTTGGGCTTGCTACCCTCATCAAACAAATTTTCAGGAACAAGCCAAGCATAGTTATTTTCTAGTGCATCATTCATAGCTAGGAGTTTACATGATATTGGTGCTTTGATCTCCCCACCATCATTAATATTATTAGTGTACCTTATTCTATCCATGTCCATTTTTTCAAGGAGACCAACAAAATTAGTATGAGAACCAAGCATATTAAATTTAGCAAAGACCTTTCTAGCCTCTCTTGCTAGACCACCAAATTCTCTAAGAAGGGTTTCTAAAACAAAATCTTTCTTTTCCCCCTCTTCCATATCACCGAGTGTAAGAAACATGTGTTGGATTATAGGATTGAGATTAAAAAATTTAGTTTCCAACATGCAAACTAGAGCAGCAGCAGCAATTTCATAAGTAGGAGCAAGTTCTACCAAGTGTCTATCTTCAAAATCTTCAACGGTACTAACATGATTGAAAAATTCTTCTATATTGTTTCTCCCAACTATAGACCCGCGTCCTACCGGTATGTCTTTTGTGGTAAAATTAAAAGGAAACATGATGAATCAAGTAAAGTAAATGCAAGTAACTAATTTTTTGTGTGTTTTTGATATAGAGTGCAAGACAATAAATAGAGTAAAGCTAGCAACTAATTTTTTTGTGTTTTGATATAATGCAGCAAACAAAGTAGTAAATAAAATAAAGCAAGACAAAAACAAAGTAAAGAGATTGGGAAGTGGAGACTCCCCTTGCAGCGTGTCTTGATCTCCCCGGCAACGGCGCCAGAAAAAGATGCTGGCATGTAGTTGACGTGGGAGTTAGAAATCTTGGTGGTGTAGCTTTTCTTCAGTTCCCCGGCAATGGCGCCAGAAAAAGAGCTTGATGGCGTGTAACTCACACGTTCGTTGGGAACCCCAAGAGGAAGGTATGATGCGCACAGCAGCAAGTTTTCCCTCAGAAAGAAACCAAGGTTTATCGAACCAGGAGGATCCAAGAAGCACGTTGAAGGTTGATGGCGGCGGGATGTAGTGCGGCGCAACACCAGAGATTCGGGCGCCAACGTGGAACCTGCACAACACAACCAAAGTACTTTGCCCCAACGAAACGAGTGAGGTTGTCAATCTCACCGGCTTGCTGTAACAAAGGATTAACCGTATTGTGTGGAAGATGATTGTTTGCAGAAAACGAGTAAAGAACAAGTATTGCGAGCAGATTTGTATTTCGAGTATAAAAGAATGGACCGGGGTCCACAGTTCACTAGAGGTGTCTCTCCCATAAGATAAAAGCATGTTGGGTGAACAAATTACAGTCGGGCAATTGACAAATAGAGAGGGCATAACAATGCACATACATGTCATGATAAGTACGGTGAGATTTAATTGGGCATTACGACAAAGTACATAGACCGCCATCCAAGCTGCATCTATGCCTAAAAAGTCCACCTTCGAGGTTATCATCCGAACCCCTTCCAGTATTAAGTTGCAAAGCAACAGACAATTGCATTAAGTATGGTGCGTAATGTAATCAACAACTACATCCTTAGACATAGCATCAATGTTTTATCCCTAGTGGCAACAAGCACATCCACAACCTTAGAACTTTCATCACTCTGTCCACGATATCAATGGAGGTATGAACCCACTATCGAGCATAAATACTCCCTCTTGGAGTTAAGAGCAAAAACTTGGCCAGAGCCTCTACTAATAACGGAGAGCATGCAAGATCATAAACAACACATAGGTAATAACTTGATAATTAACATAACATGGTATTCTCTATCCATCGGATCCCGACAAACACAACATATAGAATTACGGATAGATGAGCTTGATCATGTTAGGCAGCTCACAAGATCCAACAATGAAGCACAATGAGGAGAAGACAACCATCTAGCTACTGCTATGGACCCATAGTCCAGGGGTGAACTACTCACTCATCACTCCGGAGGCGACCATGGCGGTGAAGAGTCCTCCGGGAGATGAATCCCCTCTCCGGCAGGGTGCCGGAGGAGATCTCCGAATCCCCCGAGATGGGATTGGCGGCGGCGGCGTCTGCGGAAGGTTTTCCGTATCGTGGCTCTCGGTACTCGGGGTTTCGCGACGGAGGCTTTAAGTAGGCGGAAGGGCAACGCGGGGGCCACACGAGGGCCCCACACGCCGGCCGGCGCGGCCAAGACCTAGGCCGCGCCGCCCTAGTGTGGCGGCGCCTCGTGGCCCCACTTTGACTCCCTTCGGTCTTCCGGAAGCTTCGTGGCAAAATAGGACCCCAGGCGTTGATTTCGTCCAATTCCGAGAATATTTCGTTACTAGGATTTCGAAACCAAAAACAGCGAGAAAACAAGAATCGGCTCTTCGGCATCTTGTTAATAGGTTAGTTCCAGAAAATGCACGAATATGACATAAAGTGTGCATAAAACATGTAGATAACATCAATAATGTGGCATGGACTATAAGAAATTATCGATACGTCGGAGACGTATCACTTACGAGTGTCTC
>NC_061512.1:110366150-110382428 GCF_022539505.1 Lolium rigidum | reverse complement strand
GGATCTTGCAAACCATTGAACTTCTTATAGTTGTCGGGCAATTTAAACCCAGACGGGACCCGAGTTTTACGAACTCGTCGAGTAAAGCAAGGGAGTCCACACATCTCCTCATCGTCTACTTCTGGTGAATGCCGACGTTCTCTCCTTTCTTGCCGCACTCTATCAACCTGTGCTTGCATCGCAGCATCTCTTGAACCACCCGTTCTTGGAGGGTCTTGTATTGTCACAGCTGGCCGTGGACTATTTTGCCTTGGAGTACCTTCGGGAGGCGCACTTGTACTTGCGAACGTTGTCCCCATGACTCCAACTCCTGCCATAGCCATGTTATACAACGCTTCTCTTGGATCTCCGGGAGGTGCCCTGTTTGCCAGTATAAAGGCTTGCGTCGCCATATATCCAGCTTCCGGTGTTTTGGGGATAATGTTCCCTCTTGTGTCTATTGACATAAAAGACATGTCGAGGTTTTGGATCAGATGCTCCCTCTCGCCTTCAGGTATGTTCTGCAGCCGAGATCTTCCCCTATTGCGGGCTTCTCTATGGTTATCTCCCGAGGTTCCTGATTGTCAACTTTGTTCGGCTCGTCGCCTACTTGACGCGGAAGCTGCAGCTTTTCTCTGCTCGAGTATCACCCTTTGTTTTTCCAATTCTCGGCCAGCACGCGCGAGTCTATATTGGTATGCTTGCAACTCCTCCGCCGTAGCCGTGGTGGTCATTGGATTTGTACCGTTCAAGGCTCTTGACACTCTGTCCCAAGCCTCTTGCGGAAGTTGCACCCTCTGGCGCGGTGTAGGCCCGACATATTTGGTGCCTAAACCTCGCGTGAGATCAGCGGGATCGATGTATGGATTTCCCAAATCATCGAAAGCCTCCGATGTCTCCTCCTCTGGGCGACTCGCTTCTCCGATTACATAGACTTGATGATATTTTGTCGGGTTGGTCCTCCTTAAGCTGGTGACGCCATCACACGGATCGATGAGACCTGCTCGAACCGAGGAGGATCTGTCGATGAAGTCGAAGCTATCGATGCTCTCCGAGTCGCTGCTCGGATCTGAATATGCAGGCGACTCGAAGGACATGTTGCCGAAGATGTCAGCGAGTTTTCCGCTTGATGCATACTTGGCGAAGCGTGGAGGCGAGATCTCCTCGGCACCCGTCTCGAACGATGATGCTGATTCTGAGAAATCGGAATCGACCGCCGACGATCCCGACGAAACCGGAGTCTCGAGACGATGTGATCCTTCCTTCCCGACGCGGAAGTGGAAATCTCTGAACGTCATCTCCATTGGCTCTTCCAGATACGCATATGCATCCACACGGACGGGAGGGTGAGGTATAAAATCAACGAGACCAGTTTCGATCCGTTTACCTCCATGCCTTGCCACCGAAGATGTCGACGATGTTGAGCGTGCCATCGAGATTAGTTCCTTGTCGCCTCTAGTTCCCACAGACGGCGCCAATTGACAAGGTATCGACTTGTCAATGCCTACAAGTTGTAGACTAGCGTTTCCTGGAAAGTAGAGGGCAAGTAGATCTCGAGGGTTTCAGCCGGAAAAGTACTCGACTGCAAGAAAACTAGGGTTATGTTGACAATGAATTGATCCCACCTTTCTCCCTCGACTCCCCCTTATATAGGAGGCGGAGCCAAGGGTTTCGTGATGTATAAGTTACAAACATCGGGGTACTCTTTGAGTTCGTCCCGTAATAGTTACAAGTCATTATTCCTAATACAACTCTATCTTTCCAAACCGACACTTAATTGGGCTTCTGGGCTTCATATTCTTCGAGTCATGGGCCTCCAGGAAACCCCGAGTACCTTCTTCGGCAGGCCCATTGGGGATGCCTATGTCACCTACCATCCCCATCTCCTACCCAGTAGACCGCTCCGCCGCTACTTCGCCACCATCGCCGGCAACGGTCTATTTGGTCACTGGTTTCGTCCATAAATCGAGCAACGTTCGACACCCGCGTTCTCTAGTTTCCGAGCACCAGGCAGCGCATCCCAGAGGCTCTTGGGTTTCACTCGCGGTAGGCCGTGGCCACCACATCTATTCCGGCCGGAAAGATTAATATTGTTATCAATCTGTCAAGTTCAGCTCCATGATACTGGCTTGCGTGTATTTACAGTGATTTTTTGGATTTTCCACACTTGGGCCTTTTCCATTCCACAAATATTACAATCCTAACCATAATGGGAGATCACAATAATAAAACTCTCCACTATCTATGGTATGAGCAGATATGTCACGATACCGTGACATATTAGTCTAACACTGCCTCGGAGTCACAACGGGAGGAGGACGAACGTTGAGACTAGACCGAAAATCCAGAAACAACGTTGAGGGCAGTCCTTTCATCATGACGTCCGCGCACTGGCGAGACGAAGGAACATGCAACACCTGAAATTGGCGCTTGGCCACACGATAGCGAATGAAGTGAAGGTCGATCTCGATGTGTTTGGTGCACTGGTGCTGGACGTCGTTGGCAACAACACGGTACTCAGCCTCAACGTTGGAACGAGAGACCATGTACGTGTTGCCGCTTGGAGGACCAAGAGACGAGGTTGCCACCGAGGTAGATAGAGAAGGCAAATGTAGAACAACAGTATCGAGGCAGCCAGCCCTGTCACCGTCGGTTTTGGTGACCATGGAGTTTGGAGAGGAGGAGTGGAGTTGGAGTTGATGAGAGAGTGTTCCCTTGACGTAGCACAAGATGCGCTTGATGGACGCCAAGTGTTCCTCGCGAGGGTCGAGCATGTAAAGGCATACCTGCTGAACGGGGTACGCAATGTCGGGCCACGTGAAGGTGAGGTACTTCAGTGCCCCGGCAAGACACCGCTACTTGGTCGGATCAGCCATGGGAGCACCGGCGGTGGCGACTAGTTTGTGCGACGTGTCAATCGGCGTTGTCCCGGACTTTCTAGTGACCATGCTCGCCCGATCCAGGATCTCCGTGACGTACTTGGCTTGCGAGAGGTGCATGCCATAAGAGTCGTGTGCGACCGCGATGCTGATGGCAACAATCTGTGTGTACCCGTTCGTTGGGACTCTAAGTGCAGAGTGTTGTAGCAAGCATATTTTTCTCACAAGGGTGACTCAAGGGTTTATATGAGCTCTTGGGCAATTCTTAGAAGCTGAAAATTTTCCTCTCCTCTTCAAAATAAAGGTCTTGCCTTGTGTCCCCAACTCCACCATGTGGTCACAAGGTTTTCTATTAGTAATAAGATATAAGTAAGAAATAAAATAAACTAAAGTAAACAACTTAAGTAAACTAAATAAAAAAAGTAAAGGCTAAGGTTATTTGGGTTCTGTGTGTGTATGTAAAGATAGTATTTTTGGTATTTTCGGATTAAATAATAGTAAAAAATATAAAGCAAGGTAAAATTGTTGAAAATGTGTTTCTATCGATTTAAAATGGACCGGGGTTCATGGTTTTACTTGTCTACTCTCTTTTTAAGTTGTAGTGGACACTAACAATTCATCAATTGCATAATATTGGTGGAACTTTAATATGTGTTTGATAAGCATTCATAGGGCATTACGTCCTAACATAGAGATGATGCAACACATCTCTATTATACTCCTCAAGAAAGGGACAACTCCAAGCAGTCTTGAATTAAGAATCAACAAAGTATAGATTAAAGTAATATGACATAATGTTTAAATATAAAATACACTACCTTGAACAAACAAGATTATCACGATGTCACACGATAAACATAGCACATATATTCACTTTATCCCTAGTGAGGCAGCAAAATAAAGGTAAATACCATAGCAAAATATGTTCATATGTATGCATTTTAAATGCATCAACATCCCCAAGCTTAACCTATGCTCGTCCCGAGCGTAAAGGTGATAAAACTAACATGAACTCTGGAGTTTATTATATACAGCTTCTAAATAATCATGCAAATATCTCAAGGTTTAGTCAATAAAGAATGACAATAAGTAATATGAACTCATAAAATGATAACACTCTTACATTGTACAAAGCATTCATAATATTAAATAGCATTGTAAGAAACATAAATGATAAATAGTATGCATCATAAAGCATGCTTAGGAGAATCCTATGGAATTGTTGGAAGACTCTTTGTCCTCTCTTTTCTTGAATATTTCTTTTGACTCTTGAACACAAGGAAGTAAGCAGGAAATGTATGTGCTAAACCTCCAACAAAATAAGAAGTAGAGAGAATAAAACATGGTTTTGAGATATGCAATTCATGTCAACAATAATAATAAGAATAGGGTACCATGCATCTCTTGTAAGAAGATATGTATGTGTCATGTGTTTGACCTCTTATGAGTAAATGTTGCCTCATTTTCTTGAATGCTAAGGACTACACCTCTTGTTACTCAGCTCCGGGTTACCAAGACTTTTCAACACACATGTTTCAACCAAGTATCGCAATGGGGTACCTTCATGCCGCCTGTACAAGGACCAAAGGAGATGGGTATCTCAACTATGGTCCATACATACCGGGACAACATGAACAACATGCGACGTTAAGCATCCTCTCTAACTCTCTCTCACTTTTTTCTCTAACTCTTTGTTCTTTCTTTTTCTTTTCCTTTCTTTTTCTACTCTCTCACTTTTTTCACTAACTCGTTTTATTTTACTTTTTTCGCTCTTCTCATTGAGGATGCTCTTTGATGAAACTTTCACCATGATTAAGCATGGCTTCGGTTAGTGGCCCATTTCTCGATCTTCTCTAACGATGCATGCATACTTACTCTTGATAACCTCCACTTATTCCGGAAAATATAGCCATCAACAAAACAAAAGAATGATGATCAACGCAGGGTGAAGTACCCCGATGGTGCAATGTTGAAAGACGTCCCCAGTAAGAGCAACTCTAACAGATACTGAAAAACAGGTCGAAACCGAAAAATTCTCGCGACAATACAGGTTCGGGCCAAAAGAGGCCCAGAACAGAGCCCGAACTCGCGGAATGGCCCGAAAAACGAGTTTGGGGGCCCGAGAAACTCGACGGCTACCCCGTATTAAAACGGGCCACGGAGGGTAGTTCGGTTTCCAAACCCTACTCCCCTCCGACGTTTGATTTTCCGTTTTTCAGTTCGTGAGTTCGGTTTCTAATCTGCGCGGTGACTAAAAACATCTAAACTGAACAGTTCGGGAGACCGAACTCCGTGTTTTCGGTTTGGATAAATATGGGCTCTACTAGATATGCTCTAAGCGTGGTTATGGTCTAGCTCATTACTCATAATCAGTCAAACTCACAACATGCATAGCGGTATTTTCCTTCCAAACCTTACTTTCTAGCTTATGAGCTTTAAATTACACAAAAAGGATATTTTGAAAAGGTTGGAGGCATAACACACACATTATACTTGGAATAGCAAGTTCTAGATAGTTAGGTATGATATACATTGGATTTGAGTTGAGCTTGGAAACAAGTCTATGCTTGTGTAAGAATTCAATTCTTTTGGCTAGAAAGAGGTCTAAAAGCATGCAATAGTATCTATGGAGCTATTCATTCATCATAAAACAATGATACTTAAAATTAAACATCTATGTATACAGATAGAAGTAGCACTGAATAAGGCACATAGCAAATCATCACTCAATAGAGCATGTGAAACTAGAAATACCATACATTTATAATCATGCTACTTGATTTTATTTAACCATTCAGAGATAAGAGAGTTCGGTCCAGTAGCTCATTCATATGCATTATGAACACTTAATATGACGGTCCTTTCATTTTAAAAACAAAGGTAGACACAAATAAAACAAGGACGCTTCAATTTTTTGCGAGAATTCTATGTTGCTCAAAAAACAGAGTTTAGAGGTGCTCAAATCAGGAGTTTTAGAATGAGTCCACTTGGGTGTCATGGGCATCCCCAAGCTTATGATATTCACCATACTTGAATGATCTTAGTGTGATATTCCTCCATTGCCTATAAAAGAACTTTAACACAAACGTTTCTTCCCATTCTTTTCTATGGGGTGGCATTAGAGGTACAAAGAAATCATGCTTGATGCTGTTTTAACCATAAATAAAATTATACCTTCATGAAACAGATATCAAATAATGTTCTCTCATTCTATCATATAAAAAGTTCCAAGAAAAATATCATTTTGATACCCAAAATAATGGATCTAACATTGAAAGGCAAAATCTGTCCAGAATTTTTGCTGCAGCAAAACTGATTTTTTAGTACGACTTAGACACGTTAGGAATTTTAGCCAATTTACGTGCATGTAGAGAATGAAAATTTTCAGCTAATGTTAATTTATACAGATTTAAGGAGTACGATAAAAATCAGAAAAAATCGTGCACTAAAAAGTGCGGTGCAGAAAACAACAACTCCATATCATGCTTGCAATTTTAAATATCCAAATGGGTAAAAACTTGATACTTTATTTAAAAACCAGAGAGTAAACTAAAACAAAACTAAAATGCTACAGTAATCATGTAAAATAAAAACCAAATATAAAAACATCTTGGGTTGCCTCCCGTAAAGCGCTTTTTTATCGCCATATTGCTAGGCTTACTTACTTGTTTTAAGGAGAAATGATCTTGTAGGAGTGATGCTTCTTGATAATCTCCTTCTAATTATTATAAATAATATATGAAAACAATATGAAAGTGTCCCATGGTGTGATCATACAAATAAATATATTTAACACTTTAAAGCACATTAGCACACAAGATGAAATATGCAACAACTAGTAACGAAGTCTAACTTTCTTCCTATGCATTGGGATTTTTTATATGAATGAATCACAAACAATAGGAGTATACCAATGCATATCTATGGTAGGTAAATTCATCTTATTATTATCATTAGCATAAAGTGGGTGCTTATATCCTCCCCTTTCATAATAATTGCATTTACTTGAAGAAAGTTAATATTGTAACCTTTTGAATCATGAACCTTAGAGAATTATGGCATATAAAAAGGATCATTAAATTTATTAAGGGATTCATAATAATGCTTTCCTCTTTCAAAATAGTTATTAATACCACTTTTAATCATGACATCATGGCTGCAAAAAGATTTTCCATAGGCATAAGATAGTTGCAAACCATACAAGTATTTCTAAACATGAGCATATGATCATCTAAATATATGGGTTTCCTAGGAATTCTACCTTACTATCTTTTGTAGCTTGTTCTTCAGTAAATATGATAAACCTGCATCTTGTGGTATGCCTCGACCTTCTAGCTGCTTCATCTTGGTCCTAACTAAGGTATGGGATGGCTCAATGTGTTGGTTCCCTTGTATCTTGGTACTAGATGATCAAATGGATGATGTGCGAGGCTCCTTTTATAGGCTTGAGCATGCTCTAGTATCATGACACCTAGGTAGATGACTCTTGTTTTTTGTTTTGATGAGTAAGGTGCTTGGTTGTCATGCTCTCATCCATAGCAATCCCTTAAGCTTGAGGTGGCATAGCTTAGGATGCAAGCCATGTATATATTTTCATCCTATGTGGCATGAGCATTATCCTCTCATATGATTTTTTTTGATAGCCAAGTGGCATTTGTTACTAAATGTCTTGTGGATGGTTTTATACTTGTGGATAATACACCATATCGTATATGATTGGCTTTACATTATAATGGTGGTAAAAATGTCATAAATTTTGGATGGTTGTGTTTGATTTCACCTAGGCATGATCATATGAGTTTCAAAATACTCATAGTTAATTTTATTGAAATAGTTTGTACTATAATTGGTAATGTAAACAAATTTAGTTTGGTGATATTCCATATATTTATTAAGTTATTATTTGAATAAGAATGTGTGGCTTTTATGAACTTTAGACCTTATGGTTTACCATATTTGGTAACGAGCTTAAAAGTGAATTAAATTACACACAAAGGTAGTTGCTAACTTTTAAGTGTTAATATGTTAGAGTTTGATTCTTAAAGAATGTGTTGTTGTAAGGAATACCATTTTATGATCCTTTATATGATTTGATATTTGATCCTCACCTAAGGTGTTGTGTAATAGTTCTAGTTCCATTTGATCCAACCTAAGGATCAAATTATATCTACCCAAACCAAAGTTTTAGCAAAGGTCACATTGAGGTTTATAACGCTTGACTTGATGAGCTACTTCAATTTCATCAAGTCAAGTGAAACTTCAGTTACTGTGACAAGTTTTATTTGAAAGAGCGAAAATTCCCCGGATTTTCTATGCACGAATGCAATGCACACATTTCTATCCTCTCTTTTTGTAGCCTCTAAAACTGGGATGTTATAGGTAAATCCCCATAAATCAATATGAAACATGGAAATAACATCATATATGTTGAAAATATGTGGGAATATGTGTTAATAAAGTATAAGTTCATGTATGCATTTTACATGCATCAACATCCCCAAGCTTAACCTATGCTCGTCCTCTAGCATAAAGGTGAAAAAACTAACATGAACCTTGGAGTTTATTATATTGCTTCTATGTGATCATGAAAATTCTTACAAGGTTCAGTCAATAAATAATGACAATAAGCAATATGAACTCATGAAGTGATAACTCTTACATTCGACAAAGCATGCATAGTAGTAAATAACATTGTGAGAAAATGAATGATAAGTATTTGTTGACGTCAGAAACCCCCTGGCGGGCAGAGATGGTCAACACGGTAGAGCCGGGAACAACTAGGGCTGCGGCTGGCCCCAGTCCCTCAGAGCGACGGCCCGCAAAGCCTCCTGGTCGCACGTCCGATGCTTATCACAAGGGCGTGCCACCCGACCTATACCCGGTCGGGAAGGTGTGGATGATGCCTCGCTTAGTTTCCTGCATGGCATACACGTAAACATTAAATACGAGCCTCGATCGGCTCTCGAGGTTATCCCGTGAATCGGCTCAAAGAGCCGATCCACCCATGATCCGGACGAGGTGTCCGAATATATGGTGGTCCTGCTTGATCAAGATAAAGCTAATGAGATCTACGACGATTTAGGGTTTTCACCGCATAATCGGATCATCCTACTCACGATTGGGCCTCGCGCTCGCGCATGGTGACCGTAAGCCGATCCTAGACAGGGCCTAAAAACCAACACGAGGTTGATCCCGGAACATCCTTTCTAGGGCTAGCAAACGCCACCCTACACGCCGCTGGATCCTCCAACCCTTTGTAAGGCCTAACTATTGCGGATGTTAAACTAATCCTTGATGAAACAAGGAGCAATCGTAACGGATCAGATCTACTAAACTATGATCAAGCGGGTGCCGCCCCTACACCTAGGATAGGTGTAAGGGCGGCTAGATGTGCAAGGGTCGCATAACGAAAGCATGTAAATCGAGGAACAATGCTAACCCTAACACATCTAAGATAACTACGTTGCTCGCCATCAAAAAGGCTTCAGTACGAGCAACGCATGAACAACGTGGGCAGGCTAGTCGTTGCCTAGATCGCAAGATGCGATCTAGGCAGCATGGTGCTTACCGGTAGAAACCCTCGAGACGAAGGAGTTGGCGATGCGCCAAGATTTGTTTGTGGTTGAACGTTGGTTGTTGTTTATTCCATAAACCCTAGATACATATTTATAGTCCAGCTGGACTTTCTAATGTGGGCGTGCACCAACCGTGCACGAGTAAGATTCTAACTTCTAAACTAAGATGCGATCTAATATGTTACGTATACGTGGGCAAACAAGCCCAACTTGGTATAAAAGGCCGATTCACGTATTTCTTCTATATATATTCTTCGAGTCCATCTTGATCGCGGCCCACCTCTGACTCGGTCAAATTCTGGTGATAACACATGCCCCCCTGGTTTTGGAAATGACATTTCCAAAATCATCACGCTTTCTTTCGTCGGGTCATGTCGTGGCAGAGCAGAACTGCCGCAGAATCTTCCGTCATTACGCCTCGCCTCCTGGGCTTCTCTGTATGAATTGATAATTTCAGCATCACACCCTCGAGAACCGTCATGGCATTAAATCTCCACTTCACTCTCTTTATTTATCTTTGCCAAACGGTTCACCGCTCCATCCCCTTGCTCTGCTCTGTGTTCACCAAACCAAAAACCCTCTCCCCCTGCAGCCATGTCTTCATCTTCCTCCTCTCGCTTCAAGCCTCTCTCTCCACTCGTCGCCGAAGAACAAGGAAGAGGACGATCCCCGCTCCGGGCGAACCCCATCTCCTCTCGACAAGGAGAAGAAAGAAGGAGAAGCGGAGAAGACCAAGGCCTCCCCTCCGCCGGGCTTCCGCCGAGGAAGCGCTCCCGCATGTGGGCGGACAGCGAGGACGACGATGACGACGAGGAAGAAGAAGATGAGGAGGAGGAAGACGATTCCTCCTCCTCCGCCGGATACCCTCCAACGAAGCGCTTCCGCAGCTGGGCGGATAGCGAGGATAATGATGATGACGAGGAGGAGGAGGAAGCTCCAGCCGACGGCTGGGGCAGCGCGGCGAGGAGCTTCCCGGGAGCGAGCGCCGACGACATCGACGACGGCGATGATGAGGATAGCGACGACTAGTAGAGTAGGACCAGCAGTAGTAGTGCACTAGGCACCAGATCCCTCTTTTGAGAGCCATCGGCTCTTCTTGTAAAGCCGCTCCTTTGATTTAATGAGAATTGTTCTCTCAATTTCTCCTTCCATTAATCCAATTTCCCTCCTTCCGCTTGTCACACCAAGACCGATAGCAACGAATCGGATTATTGTGTTTTTCTTGACCGTGGTATTTCGCAGTCCCACAACCGATGACGGTTCATCGGCTAATTTGAGGAACCAGTCCCCTTCCTTTTCTTGCAGCACCAGCACGGTCCAAACCTCGTACAAGACGACGGCTTTTCCTTCCCAGTTCCTCCCTGAGAAGATCATGATGCAGTGGCAGCCGAGGTAACTCCAATCGGCTCTCAAAAATAGAGCACCTCCCAAGTTAGTGGCCCTCCGAGCTTTAGTAAAGGCGAGAAAGGTAGCGAAATAGCCAATCAGGTCGCCATTGACCTCATGCCACAATGCAGAGCCAGCCGGTTCCAACAAAATCGGCTCCCCAGAGCAGAGAACCTTCAGGGTGAGCTGCCCCCCGAGCTTTTCAGTCGGCCCCCTTCCTTCGGTGGATCTGAGGCAATCCATCCTTGACTCGATCTGCACGTCCAGGCTGCTCTTGGCATTGCTCTTGAAGAGAGGATCCGAGCCCTTAAACGACTCCATTGAGGAGTTCTTCCATTAAAATCTCCCTTCATGCTCCATTGACCCTCTGAACGTACCAGTTATTCCTCTTGAGTCGACGGCCATGCATCGGCTTTCATATCCTTAAGTCGATGTCTGCTGCATCGGCTGTGCTCAAAAATTTTCGAATTTTTGAATTTTTTTTTACGGCCGACTTATGCATCGGCCCCCACACTCCAATACCCATCACCAAAGGATGAGCTACTTCTACTGCATACCCTCGTGTTTTATCCACATGGGTGCCCCCCCGAGCCGATTCTGTCAAGAGAATTGATGGTATCGGCTCTGTTGGATAACATGTTGAACCCAGGCAGAATGGATGGTGAGGATAATTTTGGCCGATTGCTGGAATCGGCCTCCATGTTGCTTGTTCGATGAAGGTTTTGTAATGTCCCTTCATAAATTTTTTTGGGGCCGATCACAAGGATCAGCCTCGCCACGTTAGCTTATTGACGTGCTCTTGCTACTCGCTCAGGCCGGTAGATAAAACCAGCCCAATCTCTGATTTTATCCTGTTGGTGCGCTTGCTGTCATCCACCTTGAGTGCATCGTATAATCGTGGAGCACTAAGCTTCGTCGGAAGAACGAGCACCATGTTTGTGCCAGCCGATGTTTCATCATCGGCTTTCCTTTGCTTGGGGCGCCACTCCATTTTCCGTGGACGACCCTCTTCATCCAGGGCTCGCTGGATCTTCGCGGCCAGATCAGGCCTTGCCTTCCTCAATGTATGCAAGTATAACCTCTCGGCTTCCTCCAGGCCGCGCAATCGCTGAACCCTGCGTTTCTGAGAACGGCTGAGTCCATCAGGGCACCACCTTGGACGGTGGTACCTGTCTTCTTCTTCTTGTCCCTCGTTTTCTGGATCCTCGAGATCTTCCCATCGAGGGGACTCAACGCGTTTGCTTTGTGGCGGGAGAGGCCCTAAGCGCTCGAACACGGACACGCTGGCTGCCTCCTTCTTCTTCCGGTTGCATTCTGGGCAATTGCCGATTGTTGGCAATCGGCTCATTCCTGAATCCCAGCAATGCCTGAAGAAGGGACAATCCCAGTGCCTGTCCTCGTCGTCTCGCTCCCTTGCCTTTTCCTGGGCACCACGCTCATGCTCCTCCTCATCGCGGTTATGCCGACGATGTCTTCTGGCTTCTCTAGCCAGACGATCTCTTTCATCATCATCGCTGGACCGTCGGCGTTGGTCATACTGACTCACATACTTGTTGAGGAGGTGGTCGAGAGAGGTCGCCGATATCTTATGTTCTTCACTTCTCCCTCCGTTACGTAGCGCTTGCCATCTTGGCGGAGCCGATCGCGTGGAGCGGCTTCCTCTCGTATCTTTGCTATGAGAGCAGCTGCCCTCATCTCCATCCTTGCCGCCGTGGTGTCCGGATCCTACCATGTTGATGCCGAACGAAGATCCCGGTCGGCAACCTTCATGGTAAGAATACTCCACCATGTTAACGGCGGGGAAAGGTGTGTGTCGACCTTCATGGCGTATCGGTTAAAAATCAACCGTCCATTTTCTATCGCCATTTGGATTCGCTGCCGCCACACCTCGCGGTCGTTGGTGGTGTGGGAGAACGTGTTATGCCACTTGCAGTATGGCTTTCCGTTCAGCTCTTGCACCGTGGGGAACTTGTGGCCTTCGGGTACCTTTATATGCTTCTCCGTGAGTAAGAGATCAAAAATCTGCTCCATCTTGGTCACGTCGAAGTCGAACCCTTTTGGAGGGCCTTGTGGCTTCACCCATTTGCAGGTCACGGGGCCTGTCGCCCGAGTCCATTCAGCCACTGCTATCTCTCGATCTCCCACAGCACCTTCATATTCGTCTGCCTCAACCAGGGTCACCGCACGCTTGAATTTGTCCTGGTAAACATCTGGGTGGCGCTGCTCATATGCTGACAGCCTTCGCACCATGTGCGCCAATGAAGGGTAGTCTCGCTTGGGAGGCCACGTCCTTAATCGGTGATGAGAGACCCACCACCGCCAACTCGATCGCTTCTTTTTCACTTATATGAGCCGAAAAGCATCGGTTCCTAATGGTCCCGAAGCGCCGGACGTATTCTCGACACTCGTCTCCCCGCGCTTCGTCGTACTTGCGCTAGATCGGCAATACCAACGTCGGAAGCCTCCGAGTGATACCGCTCATGGAACTCGTTCTTCCAACCGCTTCCAAGTCCGAATGGAGTTCGGTGGCAGCGATGTGTACCACCCGAAAGCCGATCCGTGAGGGACCGTGCGAAGAACCTCACACGCAACTCGTCCGATGCTGAGATCGTGCCCAGCCTGTGCCAAATATCGGCTCACATGCTCGATGGAGCCGGAACCATCCGATCCACTAAACTTTGTGAAGTCCGGGAGCCGATATTTGGGTGGTAGCGGGATCAGTTCGTAGTCGTTGGGGTACGGCTTGGTGTAGCCGAACGTCTTCCTTTTCGGCATCATGCCAAACTTATCTTTCGTAATTGCACAAATCTGATCCGCCGTGATGGTCGAAGGTGTCGAACCCCGAAGATTCGCCGGGGTGGCATACTTAACCAGCCATGCTTGCTTTTCCGGTTCCGAGCCAACCGCAGGAGCTGGGCTCGGAGGTTTGTCGGAGTGGCGTACTTAGCTAGCCAAGATTGCTTCTCGGGATCGGCTCCCGACGTCCCTCCTCGCCGTTCCGGAGGCCCCCGATATTGCAGCCTCGGTTCGAGAGTGCCCGAGTGTTGCGGTCCGGTACGTACGCGCACGCGTATCCGTGCGGGATCTCCTTGGGTGCCTCGGTAGGAATTGGTAGTCACTAGGATCACCACCAATCTTGTAGACGACGTATGCCGATGAGTTCGGCAGTTCCGGTGCTGCCCATGCGAACGGCCGGGGCCGGAGCGGCATCTCTCCCTTGAAAGTCCCCGCAGCTGGTCCCGATGGAGAATACCGGTGGCTCATGATTTCCTGGATGACGCGCGAGCGACACGCTCCAAAGTTTTCACCAGTGCTCTCGTAGTGGCGGTGCAGCCGAATGAGCCACCATGTAGTTGATCTCCTGCCGCAGCCGACCTGGTGCGTTCTTCCGACGGGGCGGACAGGTCCACTCCATCGAGCGCGCCTTCAGGTGTGAAACCCTTCCACCTGACGCCATGGGAGCGGGTTCGGTGGAAAGAGCCGATGAGTTCGGCTTCGAGGACCGCCTTGATTTTGTCATGCTTCTTCTTGAGCTCATCAGGCAGATCCTCGTACTTGACCGGAGTGCCTTCCGCCATCTCGGATGTAGATGGTGATGTTGTGGATGTCGAAGGTTGTCCCACCGGGCGTGCCAGAATGTGTTGACGTCAGAAACCCCCTGGCGGGCAGAGACGGTCAACACGGTAGAGCCGGGAACAACTAGGGCTGCGGCTGGCCCCAGTCCCTCGCAGCGACGGCCCGAAAAGCCTCCTGGTCGCACGTCCGATGTTTATCACAAGGGCGTGCCACCCGACCTATACCCGGTCGGGAAGGTGTGGATGATGCCTCGCTTAGTTTCCCGCGAGGCACACACGTACACGTTAAATACGAGCCTCGATCGGCTCTCGAGTTATCTCGTGAATCGGCTCAAAGAGCCGATCCACCCATGATTCGGACGAGGTGTCCGAATATATGGTGGTCCCGCTTGATCAAGATAAAGCTGATTAGATCTACGACGATTTGGGGTTTTCACCGCATAATCGGATCATCCTACTCACGATTGGGCCTCGCGCTCGCGCACGGTGACCGTAAGCCGATCCTAGACAGAGGCCTAAAAACCAACACGAGGTTGATCCCCGGAACATCCTTTCTAGGGCTAGCGAACGTCACCCTACACGCCGCTGGATCCTCCAACCCTTTGTAAGGCCTAACTATCGCGGATGTTAAACTAATCCTTGATGAAACAAGGAGCAATCGTAACAGATCCGATCTACTAAACTATGATCAAGCGGGGTGCCGCCCCTACACCTGGGATAGGTGTAAGGGCGGCTAGATGTGCAAGGGTCGCATAACGAAAGCATGTAAATCGAGGAACAATGCTAACCCTAACACATCTAAGATAACTACGTTGCTCGCCATCAAAAAGGCTTCAGTACGAGCAACGCATGAACAACATGGGCAGGCTAGGCCGCCTAGATCGCAAGATGCGATCTAGGCAGCATGGTGCTTACCGGTAGAAACCCTCGAGACGAAGGAGTTGGCGATGCGCCGAGATTTGTTTGTGGTTGAACGTTGGTTGTTGTTTATTCCATAAACCCTAGGTACATATTTATAGTCCAGGGGACTTTCTAATGTGGGCGTGCACTAAACCGTGCACGAGATAAACTCTAACTTTTAATCTAGATACAATCTATTGTAATTAAAGATACATGGGCAATCTAGCCCAAATTCTCCGAGCAAGGCCGCTTCAGAGATCTTCCACGTGTAATCTTCCAAGCCCATCTTGATCGCGGCCCACCTCCTGATTTAGCCAAAATCTGGTGATAACAGTATTATGAATCATAAAGCATGCTTGGATAATCCTATAGAAATTGTTTGGAAGACTCATTTTCTTCTCTTTTGATTCTTTTGATCATCTTGACTCCTGAACACAAGAAAGAAAGTAGGTAATATATGTGCTAGTCCTCCAACAAAATAAAAGGTAAATAGAGCATAGAAAATATTTTAGGGATGTGCAATTCATGTCAAAAATACTCATAAGGATGGGGTACCATTTATCTCCTAGTTATAGAGACACCTATGATTCATGTGAATTACCTCTTATAAGTAAGTGTTGCCTCATGCCCCAACACTTAGATAACCACATCACGCATTACTCAACTTTAGATTATCATAAACCTTTCACATATTTTTTTAACCAAGAATAACGCAAAGGGTAACTCCATGCCGCCTGTACAAAGGACCTTAGGTTATTTTGAGTCTAAACTTTATAGGCCATCCATACCGGGACAACATGAACAATAGTCTTGTGAGCATCCTCACTAAAATCTCTCTCTCACTTTTTTCTCTCTATCTTTTTCTGTCTTTCTTTTTACACTCTCTTTCCTTTTATTTTCTCTATTCCTATTGAGGATGCTCTTGCTGAAACTTCCACCATGATCAGGCATGGCTTTGGTTAGTTCCCATATGCACATCTCTAA
>NC_061512.1:110353839-110366050 GCF_022539505.1 Lolium rigidum | reverse complement strand
TTGCGCTGTAGATATCTTCGAGGATCTGGGCGATTTTGACCCGCTTTTCGGCGCTCGCCGTTTCAAGGTGAAGACCCCAATCTTAGCATGCATGTTGGACCAATTAGGAGTACAAAATTATGTTCTAAATGTTGCTCAAACTTTCCATACAACTAATATATAACTTATACTACGTAGGTTACACCATCGAAAAAGGTATGACCAGTTGAGAAATGGGAACAATAACTTGGAAACTTTCTTACTATCGAGTGGGACGTGTGATATTGGTGTGACCCTGTGATACGTCTCCGACGTATCGATAATTTCTTATGTTCTATGCCATATTATTGATGATACCTACATGTTTTATGCACACTTTATGTCATATTCGTGCATTTTCTGGAACTAACCTATTAACAAGATGCCGAAGTGCCGGTTCTGTTTTTCTGCTGTTTTTGGTTTCAGAAATCCTAGTAACGAAATATTCCCGGAATTGGACGAAACGAAGACCCAGGGGCCTATTTTGCCACGAACCTTCCAGAAGACCGAAGAGCATACGAAGTGGGGCCACGAGGTGGCGACACCACATGGCGGCGCGGCCAAGGGGGGCCGCGCCGCCCTGTGGTGTGGGCCCCTCGTCGGGCCCCGACTACTGCCCTTCCGCCTACTTAAAGCCTCCGTCGCGAAACCCCCGATGCGAAAAACCACGATACGAAAAACCTTCTCGAGACGCCGCCGCCGCCGATCCCATCTCGGGGGATTACGGAGATCTCCTCCGGCACCTGCCGGAGAGGGGATTCATCTCCCGGAGGACTCTACACCGCCATGGTCGCCTCCGGGAGTGATGAGTGAGTAGTTCACCCCTGGACTATGGGTCCATAGCAGTAGCTAGATGGTTGTCTTCTCCTCATTGTGCTTCATTGTTGGATCTTGTGAGCTGCCTAACATGATCAAGATCATCTATCACGTAATACTCTATGTTGTGTTTGTCGGGATCCGATGGATAGAGAATACCATGTTATGTTAATTATCAAGTTATTGCGTATGTGTTGTTTATGATCTTGCATGCTCTCCGTTACTAGTAGAGGCTCTGGCCAAGTTTTACTTTTAACTCCAAGAGGGAGTATTTATGCTCGACAGTGGGTTCATGCCTGCATTGACACCTGGGACAGTGACAGAAAGTTCTAAGGTTGTGTTGTGCTGTTGCCACTAGGGATAAAACATTGGCGCTATGTCCGAGGATGTAGTTGTTGATTACATTACGCACCATACTTAATGCAATTGTCTCGTTGTTTAGCAACTTAATACTGGAGGGGTTCGGACGATAACCTGAAGGTGGACTTTTTAGGCATAGATGCGGTTGGATGGCGGTCTATGTACTTTGTCGTAATGCCCAATTAAATCTCACTATACTTATCATGTCATGTATGTGCATTGTTATGCCCTCTCTATTTGTCAATTGCCCGACTGTAATTTGTTCACCCAACATGCTTTTATCTTATGGGAGAGACACCTCTAGTGAACTGTGGACCCCGGTCCATTCTTTAATACTTGAAATACAAATCTGCTTTGCAATACTTGTTTTACTTGTTTTCTCTGCAAACAATCATCTTCCACACAATACGGTTAATCCTTTGTTACAGCAAGCCGGTGAGATTGACAACCTCACTGTTTCGTTGGGGCAAAGTACTTTGGTTGTGTTGTGCGGGTTCCACGTTGGCGCCGGAATCTCCGGTGTTGCGCCGCACTACATCCCGCCGCCATCAACCTTCAACGTGCTTCTTGACTCCTACTGGTTCGATTAAACCTTGGTTTCTTACCGAGGAAACTTGCCGCTGTGCGCATCACACCTTCCTCTTGGGGTTCCCAACGGACGTGTCAACTACACGCATCAAGCAAATTTTCGGCGCCGTTGTCGGGAGATCAAGACACGCCGCAAGGGGAGTCTCCACTTCCCAACCTCTTTACTTTGTTTTTGTCTTGCTTTATTTTATTTACTACTTTGTTTGCTGCATTATATCAAAATACAAAAAAATTAGTTGGTAGCTTTACTTTATTTGTTGTCTTGTTTGCTATATCAAAAACACAAAAAAAAAATTAGTTTACTTGCATTTACTTTATCTAGTTTGTTTTATTTACTACTATTAAAATGAGTAATCCTGAAGTTGAAGTTCGTTCATTTAAGCAACAAGGGGGAGAATGTTTAAAAGATGCTTGGTATAGAATTAGTGATGCCCATAATAGGTGCACTAAGAAACACTCCACCACTATCCTACTCAGGAATTTTTATGTTGGTATCTCTAGGTGGAATAGATATGTTCTTGATTGTCTCGCGGGAGGTAACTTCCTAGGCGCTCCCGCTTTAGAAGCTAGCTGCATTATTGAGAGTTTACTTGGAACACCACCTGTTAATGAAACTAAAATTGAAACCTCCCTTGAGGATGTTATGAAAAAATTGGAAACCATAGAGAAAAATTTTCCGAGTGTTGAAACTAAGTTGGAGATATTACTTGATAAAACTGATGAACTTGATAAATCCTTAGGAGGAATTGATGAAAGAATTAATGTCCTAGGAACTTGTGTTGACCATGATAATCAAATTAATAGGATTGGCGAACTTGAAAAAGCTATGGGAACCTTGGGTTCAACCTTTTCATCTTTACGAGTTTAGAGAGAAAGCTTATGTGGGAAAGGAGCAAAAGTTTATGTATGTCTCTAAAGTGCCTAAACCAAAGAAATATTATTATAGGCTTAAAATTGACAAAGCCCCTAGTACCACTACAAATGGGGGAGCTTATGATATCAATGCTCCATCTCGCGATAATACTTGAGTTACACTTTCTGCGCCTAGCTCAAAGGCGTTAAAGAAAAGCGCTTATGGGAGACAACCCATGTTTTTACTACAGTATTTTTGTTTTAAATTTGTGTCTTGGAAGTTGTTTACTACTGTAGAAACCTCTCCTTATCTTAGTTTTATGTTTTGTTGTGCCAAGTAAAGTCTTTGATAGTAAAGTAAGTACTAGATTTGGATTATCTGCGCGATTCTGCATTTCTTTGTCTGTCACGAATCTGGGTCTATCTCCCTGTAGGTAGCTCAGAAAATTAAGCCAATTTACGAGCATGATCCTCAGATATGTACGCAACTTTCATTCAATTTGAGCATTTTCGTTTGAGCAAGTCTGGTGGCCTAATAAAATCCATCTTTACTGATCGTTCTGTTTTGACAGATTCTGTCTTTTATTTCGCATTGCCTCTTTTGCTATGTTGGATGAATTTCTTTGATCCATTAATGTCCAGTAGCTTTATGCAATGTCCGAAGTGTTAAGAATGATTGTGTCACCTCTGAACATGTGAATTTTTATTATGCACTAACCCTCTAATGAGTTGTTTCGAGTTTGGTGTGGAGGAAGTTTTCAAGGATCAAGAGAGGAGTATGATGCAATATGATCAAGGAGAGTGAAAGCTCTAAGCTTGGGGATGCCCCGGTGGTTCACCCCTGCATATTCTAAGAAGACTCAAGCGTCTAAGCTTGGGGATGCCTTGGGCATCCCCTTCTTCATCGACAACATTATTAGGTTCCTCCCCTGAAACTATATTTTTATTCCGTCACATCTTATGCACTTTGCTTGGAGCGTCAGTTTTTTTTTTTTTTGTTTTGTTTGAATAAAATGGATTCTTGCATTCACTTTATGGGAGAGAGACACGCTCCGCTGTAGCATATGGACAAATATGTCCTTAGGCTCTACTCATAGTATTCATGGCGAAGTTTCTTCTTCGTTAAATTGTTATATGGTTGGAATTGGAAAATGATACATGTAGTAAATTACTATAATTTCTTGGATAATTTGATACTTGGCAATTGTTGTGCTCATGTTTAAGCTCTTGCATCATATACTTTGCACCCATTAATGAAGAAACACTTAGAGCTTGCTAATTTGGTTTGCATATTTGGTTTCTCTAGAGTCTAGATAACATCTAGTATTGAGTTTTGAACAACAAGGAAGACGGTATGGAGTCTTATAATATTTACCATATGTCTTTTATGTGAGTTTTGCTGTACCGTTCATCCTTGTGTTTGTTTCAAATAACCTTGCTAGCCTAAACCGTGTATCGAGAGGGAATACTTCTCATGCATCCAAAATACTTGAGCCAACCACTATGCCATTTGTGTCCACCATACCTACCTACTACATGGTATTTATCCGCCATTCCAAAGTAAATTGCTTGAGTGCTACCTTTAAAATTCCATCATTCACCTTTGCAATATATAGCTCATGGGACAAATAGCTTAAAAACTATTGTGGTATTGAATATGTACTTATGCACTTTATCTCTTATTAAGTTGCTTGTTGTGCGATAACCATGCTTCGGGGACGCCATCAACTATTCTTTGTTGGATATCATGTGAGTTGCTATGCATGTCCGTCTTGTCACGAAGCAAGAGAGATCTACCACCTTCATGGTTGGAGCATGCATATTGTTAGAGAAGAACTTTGGGCCGCTAACTAAAGCCATGATTCATGGTGGAAGTTTCGAGTTTTGGACATATATCCTCAATCTCATATGAGAATAATAATTGTTGCCACATGCTTATGCATTAAAGAGGAGTCCATTATCTGTTGTCCATGTTGTCCCGGTATGGATGTCTAAGTTGAGAATAATCAAAAGCGAGAAATCCAAAATGCGAGCTTTCTCCTTAGACCTTTGTACAGGCGGCATGGAGGTGTTATCACCAGAATTTGACCAAGTCAGAGGTGGGCCGCGATCAGGATGGACTTGAAGAATATATATATAGAAGGAGTACGTGAACCGGCCTTTTATACCGAGTTGGGCTTAATTGCCTGTGTATCTGTAAAATATTAGATCGCATCTTAGTTTAGAAGTTAGAATCTTACTCGTGCACGGTTTGGTGCACGCCCACATTAGAAAGTCCCCGGACTATAAATATGTATCTAGGGTTTATGGAATAAACAACAACCAACGTTCAACCACAAACAAATCTCGGCGCATCGCCAACTCCTTCGTCTCGAGGGTTTCTACCGGTAAGCATCATGTCTGCCTAGATCGCATCTTGCGATCTAGGCAGACTAAGCCTGCCTACGTTGTTCATGCGTTGCTCGTACTGAAGCCTTTTTGATGGCGAGCAACGTAGTTATCTTAGACATGTTAGGGTTAGCATTGTTCTTCATATTACATGCTTTCGTAGTGCAACCTTTGCATGTCTAGCCGCCCTTACACCTAGCTTAGGTGTAGGGGCGGCACCCCGCTTGGTCATAGTTTAGTAGATCTGATCCGTTGCGATTGATCCTTGTTCTACAAGGATTAGTTTAATATCTGCAATAGTTAGGCCTTACAAAGGGGGGAGGATCCAGCGGCGTGTAGGGTGACGTTTGCTAGCCCTAGAAAGGATGTTCCGGGGATCAACCTCGTGTTGGTTTTTAGGCCCTGTCTAGGATCGGCTTACGATCACCGTGCGCGAGCGCGAGGCCCAACTCCGGAGTAGGATGATCCGATTATGCGGTGAAAACCCTAAATCGTCGTAGATTTCATTAGCTTTACCTTGATCAAGCGAGGACCACCATATATTCGGACACCTTGTCCGGATCATGGGTGGATCGGCTCTTTGAGCCGATTCACGGGATAACTCGAGAGCCGATCGAGGCTCGTATTTAATGTTTACGTGTGTGCCCCGCGAGAAACTAAGCGAGGCATCATCCACACCTTCCCGACCGGGTATAGGTCGGGTGGCACGCCCTTGTGATAAACATCGGCGCGTGCGACCGGGAGGCTTTGCGGGCCGTCGCTCTGAGGGACTGGGGCCAGCCGCAGCCCTAGTTGTTCCCGGCTCTACGGTGTTGCCCGTCTCTGCCCGCCAGGGGGTTTCTGACGTCAACACATTCTGGCACGCCCGGTGGCACTACAAGAAAAGTTCTGATAGACAACGTCTCAAAATCGTCCGCTAAGGGGTATTTTTCGTCGCCTATGGGCCTAACCCGACGATATGGGTTCTGTTGTGGAAACTGCGTCAGGCAAAGTCCAACGACGTTTTTTTCGGTCCGTCGCGCTTGGGCGCCCTTCCGCCACGGAAAATCGGACCGTTGCTGATGCAGCCCGACCTTCGGTCTCCACCGCATCATGTGCGTCAACATCTACACGTCACGCAAAGGTGAATCTTCTCCTTTATGCGTTCCTACAAATGTCTCTCCTGAATGGTATGCTACTTCATCCTACGTCATATGACCATGATAGGTATGCATCGCCGAGGATGGAGGAAGTGGATGACGCCATGGAGGCTCGAGGACTCAAGGTCAACGTCAAGGTCATGGGAAGCATGGAAGAGATCGTCAAGGAGAAGGGGACGCGCCGCGAAGGCCACGCTCGTCGTTCGAGACGGCCGGCACCGCCGCCCATCTCCACCGGCACCTGCCGCCCTACCACTACACCTGAGGATGACGGCCCTGTCGCCCTACCTGCGCCGGCACTACCGCCCCACTGCAAAGAGCATCAAATCTGAACCCTTTATCCCTTTGTATGCCTAAACTACCCCTCCTTAATGGCTCCCTATATATAGGCTCCCACCTCCCCCTTCATTAGGTCAGGAATGAACTTGAGAGAATTAGGCTCATGCCTCCACCATCCCTTTGGGGTTAGGGAAACCCCCTCCTTAGATTTACCCAAATCTATTGTACAAGGCACTCCTTATATGATTAGTCTCTCACACTTGTGATTCTACCACCGGTCTCTCACTTGTGTGATTCCACCGATCGTATACCGATCTTCCTCTCGGGGATTCTACCGCGTGTCTCTCCCTTGAGAGATTCTATCGGGATAGTGGTTCGGGCTATCGGGAGTAAACCGGAATTGTATCGGGTTGGCGTGTGTTCGCGTGTGTTCATCGTGTTCATCGCCGTGTTCTTCGTGTTCTTCCTCTCCCCCGCCTTTCCCTCGGTCAATTCGTGAGATCGGGCAACCCACGTCGCCTTAGGCCGCATCATATGGTATCAGAGCAAAGGTTGCCACGAATTTGACCCTCCAATTTCATCAATTTCGCCCAAAAATATTTCCAAAAATTTTGCCCCAAAAAATAGCTCGAAAATTGATCTCCGGATTTGTTGCGTTTTTTGTGGTTTTGGTCCACAGATCTGGTGTTATTTGTGGTGATCTACAACTTCTCCAATTTTCGCTCTCTAATTCCTCCAATTTCTACTCGGATCTGAGCATTTTTGGCCTCCATTTTTCGAGCTGTTCATCGCGTGTTCTTGAGGAACCCGAGTGGGTCAACGCCCACACATCCATCCATCACGCGCGCAGCCTACCAGCGCTCACCATCGCCGCCCAACCTCGCGCCTCCGCCCGCTGCTGCTTTGCGGCCCTGCTCCCGCTCGATTAACCACCAGCAGGCCAAGCCCCGCGCTCCGCTCCACCGGCCTCCGCACGCATCCGCAGCCGAGCCGCCGGCCCACTTCGCCCCGCTCGCCCTGGTTCCCGCGAGCGCCTGCTCGACCCAGCGGTCAACGCCCAGGTCGCCCCGTCGCTCACGCCCACCACCCAGCTGCCACCCCGCTCAGCAGCAACCCAGCAGCCTCGCCACGGCCGGCGTCCACCAGCAGCAGCCACCAGGCCCGCGCCCACCTGCCCCGCGCCCACACCACACCACGCTCGCCCGGCCCGCAGCGCTGCAGGCAGCTCGCTCCCATCGAGCTCCATCAGGCCGCCCCGCCACTGCTCACTTCCGGCCAAGCAGTTTCAGCGCGCGCGCCCCAACAGCTCAATCTCCAAGCAGCTGCTCCTCACCCGCACGTACACGCAAATCTGCACTGCCGCGCGCGTCTCCACTTTCAGCTTCCCAGCTCGCCCCAGGCTCCACTTCCCAATTCCGTTTCAGCTTCGCGCAGGAATCGCCTTGGCCGGTCAGACCGGATTTCTGACCGGGCGTCCGGTCTACAACCGGGGCCCAGACCGGTGCCATCCGGGCACAATCCAGGGGCCCATCCGGTTCCAGATCCGGTTCTGGACCGGGCCGGCCGGTTCCAGGTCCGGTTTGACCGGGTTCTGGACCGGTTTGACCCAATTTTCGCCAATTTGACTCCACTTTTTGCCCCAAATTTTGACAACTTTCCGGAGCCCGTTTGACTCCAAATTTTAACAGCATCCCCCAAATACTCCACATAGCCCATCTCTAATTTTCCGTGATTTTTGGAACATATTTTTTGACCGCTCGTTTCGACCCAACTTTTCGGGCATTGACTTAATTTGCTCGGTTTCCGATTTGGAGTGCATCGGTCGTCTACTCCACCTCCGCGCCTACACCAACTCCGCGACGACACCGTTGGCACCCCGGATTCCGACGCAACCTCGACATCGTCATCGACACCACCACTTCGCCATCGCAAGTTCGTGTGCTTGACACCGCCTAACCTTTTCACTAGGTATAACTTGCCCCTTACCCCTTGTAGCCCCGTTTCTTTCTTTGTGTACCTATCCCATTGAGAGTGGCTTTCCGAGCGTTGCGAAACATTGCACAAGTGTCACGACCGTGAGAGGGTGTGTGTGCGTTGTGTTGAGCGAAGCTCCGAAGCAAGCTCGGTGAGAAAGATACACAAAAGAAGAAAAAAGTGTGACATATACATAGAGGAAAATAAAGCTTCTAAGCATAAAAAAAAGAAAAAGAAAAAGAAAAAAAAAGAAATAGAAAAGAGTGTGTGTCCACCGATACCGAGAAGTGCAAAGCTTGTGCGCACTAAGAGAGAAAAGAGAAGAGTGGCATTTGTGCAAATCTTGTTGCTTCTTTCTTGTGCAACCAAGCTACGGTCTCTCTTGTGTTGGCGTGACATCGAGCATATAGTCTTCGTTAGGACAATCTTTGTCACTTGCTCACTTCCTTGGTCGCGCTAACCCCATTGTTCTCCGTTGTGTGTGTTTCCGTGTTTCCTTGACATAGATCACCACTTTTGACATTTGACTTTGGATCTTACCCACATTTGACAATAGACTTTTCCGTTGATCTTTTTCGTTTGCTATCCACCCTTACCCACCACATATAGAGTTCTTAGCCTTTTGTGTGTGCTTTGAGTGTGTGTGTGAGTAACCCGATACATTTTGACTTTGCTCTTGACTTGAACCATTTTTCGATACTTTCTTGATAGGTGAGATACTTGTGTAGCTTTCCTTCCACCACATACATATACACCTTCCTAGTGAGAGATATACATGATGACCCCACAAGAGCAAGCCGAGATGAGAGCATACTTCGCCGAGCTAGATGCTCGAGAGGCCAAAATGACACCCAAAGATAAAGCCGAGTGCAAATCCTACTTCAAATACCTTGAGAGCAAGAGTGATACACACCATGAGTTGAGTGAGGACACTTTGATTTCTAACAACTTAACCTCTACTCCTCTTGTGTTGTCTTCCTCTTTGCTAGGTTGCTCGGACATCGACGACGCCATTGCCATGGAGATGAGGGACTCCACTATATGTGAGATGAGCGACTCCACTATATGTGAGATGAGCGATTCCACTATATGTGAGCTTGAGTGCCTCCACTTCGAGAGCATGAGTGATACACCAAGTGAGATGAGAGTGGTAGTTGATAGGTCATGTGAGGCCACTTCGAATTCTAACAACTTACCCTCTACCTCTAGTGTGTTTCCTTGTGTCTTATTAGGTCCCATGGATGACGAGACGCCGATCATGGAGAAGATGTACATGGTGCATGAAGATGATGATATCACACCATGCTTACTTGAAGATGAACATGGAGGCCACATCGAGCCTACCTCTTCCACAACACCTACCTCATATGAGCGGGACTACAAAGGTACCTATATGGGTGTTGATGATGCCATGATCCCACTAGTGGACATGATGATTTGTGAGTGCTTGCATGAGTTGGATGATCCTATTGCTATGTCATATGCTTCTTTCACTTTCCCTTGTGATACTTGTGATACCACCATTGTTGATCATGTGGAAATAGTTGCTTGTGACAATTTGACCATGCCATGCTATGATACAAACTTGAACATGTTTTGTGCTACATGCTTGCAATATTCTCCCATTAATACAACCAAAATATTGAACACTTGCTCTTTCCAATGCTTGGTTTGCAATGATGTTAATATGCTTGTGAATGAGATTGCCCCCATAGCTCTCTCACCTTTTGGAGACTTTGCATATATCCATGTTGAGCATGTTCCCATGTTTACTCCGCATATTCACCATCTCTATTATGTTGCTTGGCTTAATGCTAATGGTGATGTGCAAAAGAAATGGACCATCATGATGGATGACGTGTTCATATACCATGCACACACGTTCTTTGCTTTGCCTATTATGTGTGTAGGTACAAGAATGCCAATGTCAACCTCGATTGAGCACGAGTTGACAAAGCGAGCTCTTGAGAGCATAATACAAGTAAGTTCAAGATCGAACCCGGCTCTAATACCTTTCCCATGCTTTGCATTGAACATGCTCGAACAATTTCTCTTTCTTGTGGTTCTTTTGCAAGCATGATGATGTGATTCTTACCGTTGGTGTTGCCTCAAACAAGTTGACCAATTGCTCTTTCATTTGGTTTGTTGGCACGCACGGTTGTGCAAATGTTTTGGTGAACTTTTTGGAAGATATGTTGTGTGTTGCACCAAATATGAGGACAAATTTCTCTTTCCAATGGTTTGTGTGCACACATGTTGATGATATTTTGGACACTTCCTCTTATGCGTATTGGCCAAATTCTCCACTTATTGCTTCAAGGATGTTGAACAATTTCTCTTTCCGATGCCTTGAGTGCAATAATGCACATGAGTTTCTACATGAGATGGACATCATAGTCGTCTCACAATTTGGAGTTTTTGTGTTTCCGCATTTGGAAGATGTCCATACGGAGTTCTTACACATTGACCTTGCATATGCATTATTCTTGTTATATTTGTGTTGTGCTAACGGTGTTGTGAACATGAATGGACATGTCCTTGATGATATGCTCCTCTATCACGCACACATATACTTTGCTTGGTCTTTGTTGTGTGAAGGTACTCGTGACTTGTGGATGAGCGTCAATGAATGGGTTCAACCCCACACGTCTACTACACAAGATCTCTCGATGAGAGCACACCGGTATCTTGCTAAGGTGACCTCCTTCTACTTGCGCTCCCTTGCTAAATCCATTGAACTTTGGCTACTCTTTGAGTGTTGCATTGCTTCTCTTGTGCTATTGATAGGGTTCATGATAAGTGATGCCACATTCAAGAGTTGTTGTCATCTCCCACCTCTACCCGGTCATGATGAGTTATCGTCGAGGACGACTCTTTTTCAAGTGGGGGAGATGATGCAGCCCGACCTTCGGTCTCCACCGCATCATGTGCGTCAACATCTACACGTCACGCAAAGGTGAATCTTCTCCTTTATGCGTTCCTACAAATGTCTCTCCTGAATGGTATGCTACTTCATCCTACGTCATATGACCATGATAGGTATGCATCGCCGAGGATGGAGGAAGTGGATGACGCCATGGAGGCTCGAGGACTCAAGGTCAACGTCAAGGTCATGGGAAGCATGGAAGAGATCGTCAAGGAGAAGGGGACGCGCCGCGAAGGCCGGCGCTCGCCGTTCGGGACGACCGGCATCGCCGCCCATCTCCACGGCACGCTGCCGCCCTACCACTACACCCGAGGATGACGGCCCTGTCGCCCTACCTGCGCCGGCACTACCGCCCCACTGCAAAGAGCATCAAATCTGAACCCTTTATCCCTTTGTATGCCTAAACTACCCCTCCTTTGGTGGCTCCCTATATATAGGCTCCCACCTCCCCCTTCATTAGGTTAGGAATGAACTTGAGAGAATTAGGCTCATGCCTCCACCATCCCTTTGGGATTAGGGTAACCCCCTCCTTAGATTATCCAAATCTATTGTACAAGGCACTCCTTATATGATTAGTCTCTCACACTTGTGATTCTACCACCGGTCTCTCACTCGTGTGATTCCACCGATCGTATACCGATCTTCCTCTCGGGGATTCTACCGCGTGTCTCTCCCTTGAGAGATTCTATCGGGATAGTGGTTCGGGCTATCGGGAGTAAACCGGAATTGTATCGGGTTGGCGTGTGTTCGCGTGTGTTCATCGTGTTCATCGCCGTGTTCTTCGTGTTCTTCCTCTCCCCCGCCTTTCCCTCGGTCAATTCGTGAGATCGGGCAACCCACGTCGCCTTAGGCCGCATCAGTTGCGCAAGTG
>NC_061512.1:110333247-110353739 GCF_022539505.1 Lolium rigidum | reverse complement strand
ATCACTCTTCGTGCACTCGTTAGGCCTTGATGAGGGCGCCAATGAAGGACGTAGTATTTACATATGTGAAGAATGGCCCTCTCATCGAGCTGCGCGTAGAAGAGGATCTACCTCGACAAATGAAAGGTACTGCTAAATTGGTACAAGGGTTACATAAAACATAAAGACGCCAAAGACTATATCTATGCGGAAGTTAAATATGTGCATCACTTCAAACGTTACTTGGGTACAAATTCCTCTGAGTGAATTGTTCCAGCTGTTCAATCTGCGCGACCTCGACAAATCTATCATCAGTTGCTACGTTCTGTAAGTGATTTATTAATTTCTACCCCATCTCGTTCATTGCCTGCACTATATATATATATATATATATATTGTCCTAACTATCTTGTTGTGTACGCTATATATTATGCAGAATGAAGAAGCGGGAAATGCGAATAAGGAACATCCATGATGTTGGGTTCATTGACCCACACATCGTTAATTCATATGTGTTAGAACACCACCCCGCCGACGTGGAGGAAGACCTGTGGCGGTTTATTAGAAAACAGCAAGAGAAAAGTGATATTCTATTTCCTTACCATTTTGGGTGAGTGTTTCTACGTCTTGAGCACATTCTCTTTTGTTTACTCCATGCATGGTATGTGGCTAATCGATGAGTTATGCATGATCTGTGCATGTATCGTGTCCGCAGGTTCCACTGGATTCTTATGGTAATTAAAGTTCAGACCTCCTCGGTTCTCGTCCACGACTCTCTGAATATGGATCCGGCGCTTTGGGGCGACATGAGAAAAATGATGCAAAAGTAATTATTTTCATTCATTTGCGCTCTATATCGATCGGCCTATTTCGTTCATCATTTCCTAATATCAAGTAACTAATTAATAACTCTCTTGTTTATTTAATTTTCTTTGCCTCGTAGGGTTTGGAGACGGTTCGTAGATACCAAGGTCGGTGAATTCAAAAAAGAGCTACATTTTAAAATGGCGGTGCGGACAGTTGAGGATACTCAGCCACCGGGGACCAATCTATGTGGATACTATGTTTGTGAGAGGATCCGGAGATACTGCAATGAGCGGGACCGGACGTGTGAGAACAACATCTCGAGGAATAACCTCCGGAAGACGCTTAGTCCGAAGCTCGCTTCCGACCACTTCAAGAGGAACTAGCTGGATGGTTGGCGAGGGAAGTCATCGATCCTAGAGGAGAACACTATTACGATGACGTAGAACTTTATATGCACCAGAATTTGTAACTAACTTGTTCAAAATTGTATATGGTCATCCGATATTGAATATATATTGTATATGGTCATCCGATATTGAATATATATTGTATATTCCTCTTGAATTCTTTTTGGTTCTAATTTCAAATTTGTTTGAAATTGTACATTCATATGCATGTATGTATACGAGTACCGTAGAATATGTGAAACTCCTTCAGAATTAAAACCCAAAAGAAATAAAATAATACAAATTAAAAAGAAACCAGATTTAGGGGGAGGGGGGCTAAACCCTAAACCTCGCGGAGGCCTTTAGTCGCGGTTGGCCGGAAGAACCGCGACTAAAGGGCCTCCGCCCTGGCGCTTCGCCCTGCGGCCCACGTGGACGGGCCTTTAGTCGCGGTTTGTAAGGAACCGCGACTAAAGGGGGGGCCTTTAGTCGCGCTACTTTGGTCGCGGTTGCGCCACCGCGACTAATGGCAGTTGCCAACCGCGACCAAAGCCACTTTTTCCACCAGTGACGCTTGTTGGTCCGATGTTCTCTTGATGCAAAACTCGACCAACTTGTAAACTAAGCATCCAAATAAACATTATACTTTGCTCGAACCATCGTGAATGACATTTTTAACACAAGCATCTTTTGTATAAATAGACTGAAAATACTCATTTATATAGAAAAAAAATCATTTGAGGAAAGAAACTAGCAAGAAAGAAAAAACTGAAGCGCCTAGCATTTTTTTTTTTGGACATGAGCGCCTATCTTTTTCTAACTTATTACATTAAGCTTGGGAGGAGTTGCGACAGATTGTAACGAGGCACACGAACAAAAAATTCACCCTCCAGAATAATCCGAAGTCTAGCAATACTATGAAATCTGCGGCCGCATTAGACAGGCGGCACAATCCAGTAAGGTTTGATGCGTGCAAGAGTCAGTTCCCGTTCATGAACAGCAACAATCTTCATCAGCAGGTCCTTGAGGTCGTAGATGCAGAGATTCCCATCGTCCTCTAGGAAGTTCTTCATGAAGTAGACGTGGTTCCCTTGCAGGTTGCACGCGCTTGCGGAGCAAGAGACCGCATTGCCATCGTGAGGCAACATGAACACCCTGTCTCCAATGTCGTGCACCCTGCGCCAGCGACCACCACGGTCGCCGTCGAAATCCATCCTGTGGACAAGCACGGCGCCGACGTCGTGGGCGTCGAACCCCCGGAAGCAGACGCTAACTTGGAACAGCTCCCCCTCGGACTCCAGCAGCCAGGGCACGCCGGAGCACATGCCTTCGGGGAAGCTGGTAGCCGCGTCGACTCCCTCGAGTGTGCGGAGCTCGGCGGTAGGAGAAGGAGTGCTGAAATCCAGGTCAACAACGCCCATCTCGTATTTGTTGTTTGATTCCGAGAAGACGAAGTGCAGCTTCCCTCCCAGCGCGGCGACGACGTTGGGGATGATCTTCTTGGTGGGGGTGGAATCGTCGTCCTTGTCCGGGAGAATGTACTCGCCAACGTCGTACGTGTGCTGCCCCCATGCCCTGCTGCTCCCTCCGTTGATCCGGCAGAACCACATGTTTGGGTCGCAGACGTCGAGCACGACGACGGCGCAGTCGGGGTGAGCGGCGGAGCTGTGGGTCAGGAGGCAGGAGCTGTTGGTGGGGATGTAGTGGTCGTCTTGGATCGGCGGGAGCGGTATCGTCTCCCCGGTGAGCGGGTGCCACAGCCATGCCTGCCACGGCGGAGCGTCCTGCGTGATTAAGATCCAGCCCTGCGGGGTGGCGGAACACATCTTGTCCTCAGGCGATAGCATCGCGGGTCTCGCCTCTCCTGTGTATGTTCTATCTTCCGAGATGCTAAACATGAACATCTCGCGAACACCATCGTCGACATCGTCTTCCTGGGCGCGGGTCGTCTGTGTCGTCTCGTTATGAGCGGGCTGGTGTTCGAAGACGAGCAATGGCAAGGAGTGCAGAACGTCGGGCCGTGATTCACCTTGAACGTCGGCGTCTCTGCTGCTATCGTCGGCGACTTCTGTGCCTCTGCCCACCATTGCTGGTCGGCCTTGAATTCAATCCTGGATGCACGCTGCCGTCGTTGGTGATCTCTCTGGCGTACGCCCTCCGCTTATAAAGAAGACAGATCATGCTAATTTAAGTCCGGCTCGGTAATGTATTCATCTTCCAAATCCAAATTAGAGTGTATATCCGACGATTATTTCCAAAAAAAGGGAGAGTCATTATCCGAGTAGATGTAGATCTCGTCTCCGCGTATGTTCGTGGTACACAAGTAGTGCGATCCGGTTCAGAATCAGGAGTGTGTCACGGTATCAGACGTGTGCCTCCTTCCTGATCCCTCAATCGGATCTAGCCCAGGGCGCAGGACGAGGCGAACCAGGAAATCCGGCCTAAGCGTCTCTAGCGGACCCCTTATTTTTTTTGAGACAATCGGACCCCTTATTAAACCGCAAACTGTAAATAGGCGTATCTAGCCCACCCTAAACGTGTTTTGCAGGCTGAAAAACCGGCCCACAACCAAAACCGAAAACAAAGGATTTATGCAAATCATCCGTTAATTCTCAATGCAGCAACATAATCATGCAAAATTGATTATTCGAAGCACTCAATCATACATGAAACATGGCACCAAAAGATGATCGAACATCACATCATCAAGGAGGCAAGTGATCACGCGTCACCGTCGGTTGCCGGCGCATCGACATGGCCGCCACCACTCGCCATAGCATCTTCACCTCCGGCATCACCTCCGGCATTCATAATGGTAGCCATGGCAGCGCGTGGAGCTTCCGTCCTTCACGCCAAGATCTGCGTCTTCGTAAGCTTCCACCACTCAAGCCTAGCCTCGTCCATGTCGGCCGGGTTCATCATCATAGTGGCATTCTCCGCCGCGATGAGCTCCGCCATGGCCCGGTTCTCCTCAGCGCGTGCTCTCCTCTCGTCGATGTCAACCTTGCACTTTGCATCCTCCTGGAGCGTGATCCATCTTGCCTCCTTCTCTTTTGTTCTTCGCCTCCATCATCTCCTTCTTTGCCTCCAAAGCTTTCATCACCAACAACTCTTTGGATTTGACCATAACATCGATCTTGAGAAACAATGATGCGACGTCTCCTTGTTTCTTGATCTTGTCATTGGCCGTCTTTGCTCCATCCGGCCTCTTCTTGTTCTTCTTGGTCTCAAGCACATCCTCCTCCTCCACATCCTCCAACTCGACAAGCTTATGCCTCGGCGGCAGCGCATCTTGCTCCTTCAACTTCCATTTCGGATTTTGCTCAAGAAGGGTATAGCAATGACGGAATGTAAATGGCTTGCCCTTCAACCCCGGCATTTCCCGATACCTTATTTGCGTGATAGCATCCCAATCGCCGGCGTTGGTGCCGCTCAGTGGTGAGTTCCTCACACTCTCAATGCAACCGGCCCACCGGCTGCACGCTGTCTTGATGGTATCCCATCGGTCTTGGAGTAAACGGTAGGAGCGGGTTAGAGTAGAAGAGAGATACTGCATCCAATTGGAAGAACTTGTCCTCGATGCGTTGCCAATACCTCTTGCCGGTTTGATCGGTGTCGGTCACGGCATCCATCAAAACCGCCTCCCAAGCCTGGATCAAGATCACATCCTCAAATTCGGTGTAGTTGCCGGACCGGATCGCTCTCCCCTTTGCCTTGGCCACTGATATGTCTCAAACGTATCTATAATTTTTGATGCTCCATACTTATTTTACACCAATTCATATATGTTTTGCTTACACTTCGTTGCATTTTTACATGATCTCCGGCACTAACCTAGTAACAAGATGCCACAGTGCCAGTTCCCTGTTTTCTGCTGTTTTTGTATTTCAGAAAAGTTGTACAGAAAATATTCTCGGAATTGGACGAAACAAAAGCTGAAGTCAATATTTTACCGAAACGAAGACGAAGTCCAGAGGGGGGTCGAAGAGGCGCCATAGGGCGGCCAGACCACCCCATGGCGCGGCCTGGGTGTAGCCCGCGCGTAGGGGTGGTGTGGACGCACAGGCACCCCACCGACCTAAATCCTCAGCCTATTTATACATCTTCTCGGGAAAACCCTGGATACTAGAGCCTCCATCCATGAAAAGTTTTGTCGCGGCCGCCATCGCAGAACCCATCTCGGGGGGTTCTGAAGCTCTTCCCGGCACCCTGCCAGAGGGGGAAATCATCGCCGGAGGCATCTACATCGCCATGCCCGCCTCCAAAGTGATGCATGAGTAGTTCATCCCTAAACTATGGGTCCATAACAGTAGCTAGATGGTTGTCTTCTCCAATTTGTGCTTCATGTATAGATCTTGTGAGCTGCCCTACATGATCAAGATCATCCTTATGTAATCCTACATGTTGTATTTGCTGGGATCCGATGAATATTGTATACTATGCTGAGGTCGATTATATATTCATGTCATATGTTATTTGTAATCTTGCATGCTCTCCGTTGTTAGTAGATACTCTGGCCAAGTAGATGCTTGTGACTCCAAAAGGGGTATTTATGCTCAATAGTAGGTTCATATCTCTAGTAATCTGGGAGAGTGACAAGAACTTCTAAGATTGTTGATGTGTTGTTGCTACTAGGAAGAAAACAACAATGTTTTATCCAAGGGTAATTCTATTGTTTACTTTACACACATTGCTTAATGCGATAATCTGTTGCTTGCAACTTAATACCGAAAGGGGTTCAGACGATAACCTGAAGGTGGATTATTAGTCATAGACGCAGTTGGATTACGGTTCTATGTATTATGTTGTAATGCCCAATCAAATCTCATAGTAATCATCTTGTCATGTATGGTCGATATTCTGTCAATTGTCCAGCTCTAATTTGTTCACCCATCATGCTATTTGTCTTTATGGAGAGAAACCTCTAATGAACTGTGGACCCCGGTCCTTTCCTTTACACTGATAAATTAATCTACTGCAATCTTGTTCCGTTTACTTTCTGCAAACATCTTTTTCCACTCGATACATCTAATCCTTTGTGTTCAACAAACCGGTGAGATTGACAACCTCACTGCAAGTTGGGGCGCCAGAGTACTTTGGTTGTGTTGTGTGCAGATTCCACGTTGTTGCTGACGCCGGTAGTGCGTCCTGCCACTAGTCAGCTAGCAACACCTTCAGAAGTCACTACTTTCTCTTACTGATCGATTAAACATTGGTTTCGTACTGAGGGAAACTTGCTGATGTGCTCATCACACCTTCCAATCCGGGTTTCCCAACCGCTTCGACAACAACGCTCAGCAAGATTGTCTGGCGCCATCACCGGAGCACCATCAGCCACCGACCCATCAAACACCCCTCTTCTATCTCTTCCAACTCATCTTCGTCCTCGCCGCCGACGTCTTCTCCTTCCTTAAACTCATCGCCCTCGAGTCCCTCCTCCAAGCCATTGTTGTAGTCACCGTAATCCGCAAGCGGTGGCGAGTCAATTTCGATGGAAGCCTTGTTGAGCATGTCAACGTACGAATCCGACGCGACATCAACAGCGGGACTTTCGTCGACCACCTTGTGCGCAACAGCCGATGCTGACGGCGCCTTCGCCATCGCTGCCGTCAAAGCAGTCAGCGATGCCATCTTGGATGCGGCTAGCTTCTTTGCAGCAGCCTTCTTCTGTGCCAGCGCCGGTGCCTTGTTGCCCGGCCGCTTCGCCCACTTGGCCGGAGCGGGAGGGGCAGCTGCAGCGGGAGGCGATGCCCTCGATAGCGACGGCCGCGATGTTGACTCAGCCGTCTATAACAAATGACACCTAGGATTTTTTGACAGGTATAGGGAAGAGAAGGTGGAGAGAGAAGGAACCGGTTTGTAATTCTCCACACCGTCGAGTCCCGCTAAATTCGCTGCCTAGCGACTCCTATTCTCCCGTTGTATGGATGGTGTCGGTTCATGTGGCCCCAAAATTCCTTTCTCTCTGGTTCTTTTCTTTCCGCATCGTCTATGAAGCTGTAAATAGCGTTTAAATAAAATCAGTTTCAGATTCTTACAGACAACTGAAAAATACGGCCTGTTTTTTTCGAAATGGGGATTCCCCAGCCTCTGCATCAATTGATGCATACGGCTTCCTTTATTAAAAAAAAATAGTCATAACAACCAGAATTCAATATGAAAACTTATTACAGCTCATGGATCACTCAAAGTTTCTACAAAAATGAGCCATCTAAACACCACCAGCATGAAGCGCCTTTGCATCGTCATGTTAGTCTTCGATTAGCACGCCAACCGTACTGGCTGTAGAAATCCCGTGCAACCGTTGCCAGTCGGTTGCACCCAATATCCATAGCAAGGCGCTCCTCCTCTGGGCGCAGATAGGACCACATATGGATCCAATGGGTAGCCATTGGAATAACCTGCAAAAATGATGGAAATTTTGTTTTGTTAAAAATGCAATCATTGCGCACATTCCATATCGCCCATAGCAAAGCACAAACTCCAACTCTAATGTGGGTTTTGCTTTTTTTGTCTACCCCATTTAGCCAGTTGCCGAAAAGATTAGTTATATTCGTAGGCGCAGTTATATTGAAAGTCATATAAACTATTCTCCAAATCATCTGCGTAAAAGGGCAAGAGATAAATAAGTGATTAATTGTCTCCTGTTGATCACAAAAACAGCAATTAGTAGGACCATTCCAATTACGTTTAGCCAAGTTATTTTTTGTAAGAATAACCTTCTTGTGAAGGAACCACATAAAAATCTTTATTTTTAATGGCACCTTCAATTTCCAGATATGTTTTTTGAGGGAGACCGTGTGTCCAGATAAAAGATCATTATACATTGACTTTACTGAGAAGACTCCAAACTCTATTAAATTCCATGTAAACCTATCTTCTTTATCATTTAGCTGAACCAAGATAAGTCTATGTAGGAGATGTGTCCATCTCTCCCATTTATTACCGTTTAAGGTCCGACGGAAACTAATATTAAGTGGAATTAATACGGCCTGTTGTACGAGTCATCCACATCTAAAGGTATAATTGATGCCCCCCATAGGGGGTCTTACAACGATCTAAGCTTGTGGACCGTCGGATCTCCCCATAAGCTGCATCTGAACCGTTTATTTTGGTCCTCCTCTCACTAGCTAACCCCATGCAATGGTGGTTTTTTACCCGCCTCCGGCTGCAAGTGGGTCCCACCTTCGTTCGAGCCCGCATGTCAGTCACTGTGGGTAGGATTTGGTCGTCTGCCTCCCCCAATCCCCACTCGCGAGCGAGTCCTCACCCAATCCCCATCCCTGCCCGTCCTCCCCCAATCCCCTCACTCTCCTTCTCAAACCCTAGCCACCACCCAATCCTCACGCGTCTCTCCTCTCTCCGTCCCAGTCCACTCCGCTGGAGCAGCGCCGCCGGTGGAGTGCGGGCTGCGGCGAACAGCGCAGCGGCCAACCCTCAGCGGGAGCGACGACGGCGAGCTCGGGTGGCCGGTCCTGTGTGAGACAAAACTAGAGCTCCCAGCCAAATCCTAGCAAATCCTCCCCAATCCCCATCGGAGCCGCCTCGCCCTTTCTTCCCCATCGCAGCCCCTCGCCTCGCGTGAAGCTCCACCTCGCGGGAGAAAGCCTGCGCCCGCACCACCACGCCACCGGCAAGTGTCTTCATCACCGCGGCGTCAGTGCCTCTTTCCGCGCTGCAGGAGGCTAGAAAAGCAACGGCTTCGAACGAGCCGAGCAGCCTGGCAACGATGGCCGCGGCCGGGGCCAGGGCCAGAGCAGCCCGACGCCGGTTGCTGCGCTCGGCGCCAGCAGCGAGGCGCCCTCGCGCCATACGGCCCCGGCAGCATCCGGCCATGATGGGATGTCCGTTGAGGAGCTGCAGCCGACAGCGGACGGACGACGGGGCGCCCTCGCGCCATACAACCATGTCGGCATCCGGCGACGATGGGACGTAGAACCAAACCTAATCCCCTTCCCGTTCGCTCCTCCCCAGATCCCTCCTGCTCGGCCGCCGGGAGCGCCGCCGCCACCGCTGCTCGCACCGCTAGAGTCTATCCCTGGTATCTCTCTCCAATCCCCGCTCATCCTCCCAGTCCCCTCCCTCCTCGCCCATCCCCATCCCCAGTCTCCTTCTCCTCCACCCCTCCACCATCTTTGTTTGGGCGGACAAGTGACGGCGGTGGCCGACGCGGGAATGAGAGGGGATGGCGTAGGGAGGAGGAGCGAGCGGAGGAGATGGATCGGCAGGAAGATGTTGGTCTATAACCTCCATCCTCGACAACTCTACATCCAGCAGCGGCCCAGCGGGGCTCAGCCTCGTCCAACACTTTCCCCACCTCAACGCCCCTGCAGATTTTAGGTACCCATTCTTCTTTTTCTATTCTTCTTGATTTCAGCCATATATTTATTTATGTAATGTTAAAACTTGTGTGTGAAGTTGCTATTGCCAGGCATGACATCAAATCATGTACGAGGAAAATGGCCGGATGCATATACACATATTTGACACACGTACTGTTCACTCTTCTCGTGTTGCTATCCGTGCCATATGTAAGAAGTCATTATTTTGTTGCTTTTTTTATGTGTCTCACAAATGTTGAGATACATCCAACGGTATTAGGTAATTTTATATGTATTTCTATTTACATATATCATCTGATCACTCAAAGGTTGTTACTACTACACTATTACTTAGATGCAGCTTAGCATCTTCTATTTTAGATGATTTTCTCTTTATGTATGTAACCCTATTAAATTAGCATAATGTCGTTTCTTTCCTTTTGGAACCAAGAAAAACCTTGACAAAAGATTGTGAGTCAGCAAGGATTTATATACCCTCCATGTTTTATATAATATCCGTGCACCCGACAATGAGGCCAAGAATGTTGACTCGTGAATTATGCATGTTTATACTAATTGCAGGTAATATCAAATGATGCTACGCTTTCATTGCTTTTGTAGCACCAAGTTTGATTAGATATCTGAAATATCAGTCTTTAGTATTTGAGTTTATGATCAGTTTAGACATGCAAGTTCCATTTTGTGGTTTCCTATGATGTTTATACAACCCATTGAGATGAGTGAGTATGCATATCTGAACATGAATATTTTAATTTCCAGGTTATTCTTCACAAATAACATATTGCTGGTCTAGCCTTGTGATATTTAGGAAAATCTATCATTTATTCCAGTAAGTTTCCCTTCTTTTTTTTATTTTGCATTCCAGTTTGTCGAGTCTTCAATATTTGTTATAATTTTCAGTGCCATTAAAAGTACCGCCAATGGTCTTTCGGAGTATATTATTTAGTTACATAATTTAATTCATATATGTATAGAATTCACCATGTTCCTTTGGTAAAACTGATTCAATAATTTTCTTTGGATCCCCTTTTCTCTCATATAATTAGATCAGTTTGCATAGATGTTCGGATCCTAAAACTGATTTGATATTTTTCTTTGAACCCTCTTTTGGTTATCAAAGCATATGCTTTTTGGGTCACCGTGGCATCAAATCATTAAGATCTATTAACATGCATTGATAAACTAAGCCATGGCATCTTAGCTCTACCTTTTCCACCGTTGTATGTCTACATCTATTTTCTAAATATATGGATCCTTATTCATTCAGCTACCAGACCTTTCCGAAGGGCTAATTCTCATATTTTCTTGTGTATGGGTAAAAAGATTGACATGAATCGTTGTCCGCATACTAATTAGATCTATATATAAGATTAACTATTTGGCCAATGTTACAGTTGAAAATACACTCTGGTTTCCATTGGTTGCTTTAATCCCCCAAAATATATATGCTCAATTGCTCATCCTTCGAGTAACTTTTGCACTTGCCGCTGAAATAATGCTTCAATTGAACCATAGGACCTTCGAATAATTTGGGCATAATTGCTCCCTAATCATTAATAGCTTTGATGTCTAGACTAAATTATCAGCATTTGAAACCTCAAACTGATGATGAAGCCTGCATTTTGAACCTCAACTACTTAAACTGTTAGGCGAGACACGCAATGTGAGGTGCTTTAGATTTATACTATAGGTCAACCTTGGAGTATAAGCGTATTTCAGTAAACATGTTTTCTGATTACTGTCTTATTTCAAAGTTTTGAGATTTGAAGGCTACGAGGAAACATGATGTCCTAGCTGCTAAGTGTAGCATACCGTATACATCCATATCAATTGCTAACGATGTAAATTCTGATTCTGTATGTGTCCGTTGATGTTGCCCACGTGTCCATTGATGTTGCCCACTTACATCCTTTCCATACATTAATCATCTGATACCTTATTGTGTTTTACAGGGTAATTTGTTAATGGTTGATTTTTGGCAATAGATATATGCTACTACTCTATACTGAAGACCATTTGGATTCTGATGTATCCAAGCAATACTCCTTGTTGCCCTCCTCTCAGTTATTCAGGTAATTGTCCTCTACGTCTCTTCTTTATATTCTAGATCTGTGCTCACCCCAGATGATATGATAGAGAGGCGAAGGGTGATGGTCCGGTTGCTCGTGCGATAGCTTGGCCGTACTGGCTATTCAAAACATCGTAGATGATTCAGCCAAGACGGTGATTTTTATAAATTAGCTCTGATACATTACTCAAACCAAATTTATGCAGATAGGTAGTGGCACTGATAAATTGGCATGCAGATACAATTCTCACATTTCTGTAGTTCTAATTAGTGTATGGTAAGATAGATCTAAAGCTTTAGATATTTCTTCCTTCAATATTTGACATGCAGATATGTGAATGTTCTGTAGTAATTTGACTATATATTTTTCAGAGTGTATGTATACTCCAGACATATGTATAGTACAACCGCCCATTTTCAAGAAGCTACTTTGGTGAACAACATGGTCTCCAAAATACACCATTGACCGGTAAATTCTATCCTTATATTTTAGTTTCCCATGTTGCCAAGGATGACACTTGGAAGGTATCTTGGTACTATCGGAATCATGTATTTCCTACACGCATAAGATGAGTCAATAGAAGCCACCTACAAATGAACAAAAGGCTATATGTCTATGCTTAATGGTGAACAAAAGACCATATGTCTATGCTGAATGGTACCTCAAGAATCTCAAAGAACAAGATGCACCAAAATAGGATGTGTTAATCAATCTAAATATCAACTATTTTGCATGTTGTTTCAAGTTTAAACTCTAAATTAGATCTGATGTGTACATGCTTCTGCAAGTCAATGGATATGATGACGAACTTTAATACTAGAGTTCGGTTCCATTAAAAAATGGTAATTACTTCGTCGATAACCCATTAATGAAAGGAGGCTTCCGCTGCAAATGCGCTGGCCCTGTTAGACCTTGTTTAAATGCCACCGGTCCCAGAAATGAGAGCATTAAAACAATAGATCCTCGAAGCATAACTATCCGCCAAATCCAAATCTGCTTAATTATAGGGAAGCCAAATGTTTGACCAATACACATCGTCTGGTTTTTGAGCTTGATCGGTAACCCACCTTGTAGGGTTCGATGTCGCAAGTGATTCTAATGCAACAAATGCTCTGTAACGAGTTTTGAAAAATACAAAAGCAGCTGCACATTCTACAGTTCCACAATTAAAATTAATTACTTACACCAGATAAATCCATCTGGGTAATGGTTTGTGTTTGATGCCTGCCACTAATTGTTTGTTCATTCGGGGCTTAGCAAGGCAATATTGTGGCTTGGAAAAACATGTAGTAAAAACGAAGGCACTAAAAGAAAATAGAAACTTTGAAAATGCTCTCTATGAATGCCAAGAAACGACAATATATTCAGAAATAATCTTTGTAAACCTCCTTAAAAAATAGCATGCGGGCCAATCAGACCAAGTCTGCAAAATGTTTTTCAATCTATTTATCTCCCATTCATGGACAAACGACTTACCTTCAATTTCTCCAGGAGTTTGATGTATGTTTTCCCAAATTGTTATTTTTTTCTTATCATCTACTATCAGTATTTGAGAATAGTTCTCACAAAAAGTAGAGCTCTGGAGTCTGATATGTATTCTCTAGACCTTGTATAAATGCCACCGGTCCCAGAAATAAGAGCATTAAAGCAATAAATCCTCGAAGCATACTATCCGCCAAATCCAAATCTGCTTAATCATAGGGAAGCCAAATATTTGACCAATACACATCGTCTGGTTTTGGAGCTTGATCGGTAACCCACCTTGTAGGGTTCCATTTATCAAGTGATTCTAATGCAACAAATGCTCTGTAACGAATTTTTAAAAATACAAAAGCAGCTGCACATTCCTGGGTATAGTTCCACAATTAAAATTAATTACTTACACCATATAAATCCATCTGGGTAATGGTTTGTGTTTGATGCCTGGCACTAATTGTTTGTTCATTCGGGGCTTAGCAAGGCAATATTGTGGCTTGGAAAAACATGTAGTAAAAACGATGGCACTAAAAGAAAATAGGAAATTTTGAAAATGCTCTCTGTGAATGCCAAGAAAAGACAATATGTTCAAAATTATCTTTGTAAACCTCCTTAAGAAGTAGCATGCGGGCCACTCAGACCAAGTCCGATTTGTTTTCATTACCAAACAGCTATTTTTGTGCATGTTTATGGATACCTCAGACTCACCTGATTCTGAATTTTCATTTATCATAATGATTGCAAAATGTTTTTCAATCTATTTATCTCCTCATTCATGGACAAACGACTTACCTTCAATTTCTTCAGGAGTTTGATGTATGTTTTCACAAATTGTTATGTTTTTCTGTTCGGTTACTGTCAGTATTTTGGAATAATTCTCACAAAAAGTAGAGCTCTGCACTCTTTGCGATCATGGGGAAACTCTACAGAGGAAATATCCAACAAAGGGAACGGGAAATTGCTGCAGTGATGAAATGATTCCTATAAGTAGAAACGGAATGAAAGGCCAATTTCTGTTCCAACGGAACACCGTGCTGGTGCTTCCGTGAGATGCAGCTGGAGCATGTTGTGTGGTGGCTGATGGCTCTTCTTGTGAAGCTGTGGTACGCTGCAGTATGCTGCCATGCAGATTTGTTCTCCTGTAGGCTGTAGGCTCCTCTGCAAAGTAATATGAATTGAAAAGAAGTTGTTTCAAAGTTCCTTTTCAATGGTCTGTACTAAAAGCACGAATGTGTTTCTCATATACACTCATTGATGATTTACATAGACTAAACTATTTGCTCTGTTCCACATGTTTATTTTGTAACGAAAATGCTGGTGACAAAGACCTTAGTAAAAAACATCATGATGTTTCTAATCTTCCTAATGAAATTGTTCTCGCCCATTTTGTATCTGTAGTTTGAAGACTCTACGTTGCCGCCGGAAGGTCCTACTGTGTCCATGAAGGTGTCTGAAATCCAATCTACAGATTATGAAATAGCACATACATTGAAGAAGCAACCTACATGGTCATCAGAGATTTTCACTACGCTCAACTTGAAGAGCTAGAATATACGAATGAATACCTGATGTGTGAAGTCAAACAGTTCCTAAACTTAGAAACAAGGTTGTATTTATAAAATTATTGTGTATTCTGTAGTCCCCGTAGCCTGTTCAATTTTAGACTAATATGTGCAATTTTATCCTGATTCTGATCATGTACGTCGTCGCCGCTGACTTTGTTCCCCAAGTTTACTATAAAGTGTTTTACAACATCAATGCGAAAGACCAGACCACGTGCCAAGGGGTGACTCTAATTTTGCTTCTCCGTTTGTAATTTAATTCTCCTGACAACTTTTTATAAAAACTCAGAAATATATTAATATATTGGCAGTTAATTTTACCATTCATATATAAAATAAACATTGCACGGACTCCACGGGATCGTGCGCCAAGGCGCACATCTAAATCTAGTTCTTGTCTATAGCTGACGTGCACACCTGCTAGAGATTGTCGCTGTCTAAACGACTGTACATGCCCTAAGGCATCTCCAGCACTCTGACACAAATTATGTCTGTTTTAATATGTTAAAATTGGGCCGCGGATAATGAAATCGTCAGTTTTATAGCGCACATCGGGTCAGCCAAGTGGCCCAACGAACTTTTTTTAAATAACATTTTTTATTGATAGAAATACTTTACATAGAGCCGAAAATTAAATAAAAAGGTTAGAAATTAAACTCTATCTAGGCAGCCTCCTCCTCCTCCTCCTCCTCCTCCTCCTCCTCCTCGCCTGTGGAGGTCGACGAAGAATGAGGCAACCAAGGCCACAACCAATACGTGCTCCGTTGTGGCGGCGGCAGTGTTGGTGTGGGAGGAGATCGTGGTGGCAGTGGAGTAAGCACGGGAGAAGGCGACATTGGCACCTGGGTGCGCCCAGGTGTGACCCGAGGTTCGAGAGATGGCCTTTTTGATGGCCTCCACCTCAGCGAGGTTCGCTAGCCGGAGGTCTGCTGGCTGGACCTCCTCGTTCACGCCGTTGCCTAGAGCAGATGCGCTGCCAAGGAGGGCATCGTAATGGCCATCGTTCTCCTCGTTATCGTCACCTTCGTCTTCATCCTCCTCGTTGTCGTCGAGGCCCACGCTGCGTTCCAGGAGGCCCAAGCGCAGGTCGAAGTCCTAGGTCCCGAATGTGACCGAGTTGTAGGAGTTGAGGGCTTAGGCCAGATTTTCGCGCTGATCCCGTGGCGGCAAATATCGTTGCGGCGCTCGATAGTCTCACATATAGCCAAGACACCGGCTAGTTCTCATTGTAGAGCCGGCACACGATAGTACACCGGGTGGTACTAGCACTCCTGCGCCCTCTGCTTGCCACCACGAGATGATTCGGCCTCGTGGTCGTTCTTCGTCTTGCGGTAAGGCCAACCCATGCCCATGGCGCTCGTGTTCGATAGACGTGTGAAGTGGCGGTGGCTCTGGTTACTAGCGAAGGTGTGGCTAGAAAGGAGCCAGCTTGCTGCGCTTAGAACGGCCGGGGCGTTGCCTCGCCTTCATCACATGTTACCAAGGCGGTTGCTAGTTCTCGTTGTAGAGCTGGCACACATAGTCCACCAAGTGGTAGTGGTGCTTCTGCGCCCTCTGTTTGCCACCACGAGACTATTCGGCTCGTTCTTCGTTTTTTTAAGATAAAAGGCAGCTTACTGCCCGACTTTAAATTAATAAAGCCCTCAGGTTCGGAACAACGGTTTAAGGATTACATGCTGCGGCATACAGCTTAGCCAAAGGTAAAGAAAGATAGCATCTAACGAAGGCCAGAAGACACATCATGGTAGCCCGGATACCCGCATCCTGCTGCCAAGGTCGCTCCTAGGCATCACTTGCCAGCACCTCCGCGTGAGTAAGTCTTAGCTGATTTACCAGCTCCTGGATGCTTGGCATGTCTTGTGGTTTTGCTGATGGGAGCCAAAGCTGCAAGAAAATGATAGTTTTGAAAATAATGTCAGCCGGTCGTCAGATTAGCTTAGATTCGATGGTAAGCTTATTACGGATTATCCAAAGAGCCCAGCTTTGAGCCACAAACAAAAGCCAAAGCAAACGGCGTGGCCTCCCAGCCAGGTTAGATAAAATCGCAAAAAATTGTGCAAACGAAGAGGGAGACCAGCTGCACCCAAGCAGTTGGCGAATCACACTCCACATGAAACGAGCAGGGGAGCAAGCGAAGAAGATATGATCAACATTCTCAGCTTGGGTGCAAAGAGCACAGCGCCCAGAGGCCGGACCATGTCGATGGGCTATAATATCACTCGAAGGCAGGCGGCCAAGAGCTAACTGCCAGGAGAAGATTTTGATTTTGAGCGGCAGCTTGGCAGCCCAAATCTCTTTGAAGTGTGCCACCGAGGCGCCTTGGGACAGCTTTTTATACATGGAGTTTACCGAGTAGGTTCGTGAGGGGTCCAGCCCCAGGAGATAGCGTCCTGCCCCTGACACAAGATGGTGTTGATCAGGATCGGCTGCAAACGTCTCCATTCGTCCGAGGCCAGCTGATTAAAGGTTCTACGGAAACGGATCCCCCTATCCGGGCTACAGGCCGCCTCAACTGAGATATTGGGGAGGTCACAGATGCTGAAGAGCATCGGAAACTGATCTCTGAGAGGTCTAGGGCCCGCCCAAACATCGAGCCAGAACTGAGTACGTCTACCATCACGAACCTGGTGCCTGGCACCTAACTTGAAAAAATGTTTAATTTTGTGTAGCGCTTTCCAGAACGGCGAGCCCCCACGACTCGTGCCGGAAAAGATGTCCCTGGCCTCAGCATATTTGGCGGAGACAACTTGCGCCCAGAGCGAGTTATCTCCTTGGGAAAGTTTCCAAATCCATTTTAACATAAGCGCCGTATTCATTTTCTTGGAGTTAATGATACCCAACCCGCCTGCTTCCTTGGGGGTACAGACTGCCGGCCAGTTGACAAGATGATATTTACGTGTCGTCCCAGCTCCTTCCCAAAAGAACCGGGCACGAAGAGAATCGAACTTTGCATGGATCCCATCCTGAAGCAAAAACAGTCCCATCGCGAACATAGGCAGACTGGCCAAACAGGAGTTGGACAGGATGAGTCTTCCACCCGAGGATAGAAACCTCCCAAGCCAAGATTCAATCCTCGAACCCAACTTCTGGACAAGAAGTAGCCATTGATCCATGGTCAGCTTACGATCAGAGATAGGGAGTCCAAGGTAAACAAAAGGGAATTCTCCCAGCTTGCAGTTGAGCATATCTGCAACCCTTTGCATGATCACTGGAGGTTGACCCATAACCATAACCTCGCTCTTATGATAATTAATCTTGAGCCCCGACATTTCTTCAAAGCACATGAGCAGAAACTTCAGGTTGCGAATCTGGTGTTCGTTGTATTGGATCAGAATGAGGGTGTCGTCCGCATACTGCAAGTGAGAGATTCCCCTGGAACCAAGTGAGTCACAACACCCTCGATGTGGCCTGCGGCGCAAGCCTTGGAAAGCATAAGCGAAATGGCCTCCGCCATGAAGTTAAAAAGCAGAGGAGAGAGCGGGTCCCCTTGGCGCAAACCCCTTTTGTTGCGAAAAGAAGGGCCTACTTCCCCATTGATGGATATAGCAGTGTGGCCGCCCGATAAAAGCTGCATAACCCTGTGGATGGCCCCAGCGTCGAACCCTTTCGCACGCAGCACTTCAACCAAGAAGTCCCAATTAACTCTATCGTATGCTTTTTCGAAATCGATTTTTAGCAAGATGCCCCCCAGCTTCTTGCGTTTAAGCTCATGAATAATCTCCTGGAGAGCCAGAGCCCCGTCCAGGATGAACCTCCCCTTGATGAAAGCAGTTTGGTTAGTGCTGATGACTCTGTGTGCAATGGGGTCAATTTTGAGCGCAAAAGCTTTGGAAACAATCTTGAAAATCACGTTGATGAGAGCTATGGGTCTAAACTGGGAAATCTTGTCCGCGCCCGGCACTTTGGGGATCAGGGATAGTACCCCATAGTTGAGGCGAGCGATGTCAATCCTCCCGAGGATGAAATTGTTCAGAATGTGAAGAACCCCATGCTTCACAAGCGGCCAACACTTCTGAAAAAAGGCCACAGGGAAACCATCAGGTCCCGGTGCCGTGTCCGTTTTCATAGACCGCACAATCTCGGATAATTCATCTTCGAAGAAGGTTAGGGCGAGATTAAGGTTCTCCGCATGGTTTACCCTGGGAAGCCCCTCCCAGGCGTGAGGGGAAAGACCACAACGTCGTGGAGACACTGACCCTAACAAGTCTCTATAGAAGGCGTAGATGTGCTTTTGGATAAGAATCTTGTCGGAGATTGGTCCATCTTCAGTCGACAGAGAAGAGATGAAGCATTTTCGCCTTCTACCATTGGCCACATCATGGAAATAGGCCGTGTTCGCATCCCCTTGAAGCGACCACCGGACATGTCCCCTTTGACGCCAATACTCTTCCTCGCTGCGGTAGATATTGAGGAGCTGGTCTTCAAGATAGTAGCGGAAGGCCCAGCCCTCCTCCTCTAGGCCTGTCGAATCGGCCACGTCATCCAACTGTTTGATCTGTTCCAACAAGTGAAGTTTCTGCGCTTTCTGGTCCTTGCCCATGTTTTTACTCCACCCTCGGAGATATTGCCGTAAACCCCCGGACATAAACTGCCACCAATCAGTGACATCTCTCCCTCCCACGAGTTGGGACAACCTAGCCCAGGTGGAGGAAACGATCTGTGGGAAACCCTCCACAGCAAACCACCCAGTTTCGAAGAAAAACCTGTTGCTTCTGATAAGCGTATCCTCCCCAGTGTCGAGGATCAGAGGTGTGTGGTCCGATCCTAAGCTTGTTTCAGCCTTCAACGAGCAAAGTGGGAAACGAGGTTCCAAGGTTGGAGATATGAAAACCCTGTCTAAGACGCTGCGGACCGGATTGAGCTGCTTGTTGGTCCAGCTGAAACGCGCCCCAGTGCGCGGAATCTCCCTGACCTCCCAGTCCTCGATGGCATCATTGAAAAGGCTAATCCTGGCCCAGTTTATCCGATCATTGTTCTTGTCTTGGTCGCTGTGGATGAGGTTAAAGTCTCCTCCCATGATGATAGGGAGCTCAGACCGCGCAAACTTGGCAGAGATTTCCTCCAGAAATGCTCTGGAAAGGTTGTGATCTGCCGGCCCGTAAATCCCGATGAATTCCATCTTCAGATTTAAGGATCTATAGATGGCCGTCATGCTGAGGTAGTATTGTCCCTTATCAATAGACCCAACATCAAAGCAGCTATCCCTCAAGCCCACAAGCAAGCCACCCGACCTCCCATTGGCCGGGAGCCAACACCAGATGAACGGCTCACCAATTTCAAGGCTACGGAGCTCCTGGTCAGTAAAGTCCTGCTTAACCGTTTCTTGGAGGCACACAACGTCGATGTGATGAGTGCGGAGGTAGTCTTTGAGGAGAGTTCGGCGCCCCCTACAACCGAATCCCCTGATGTTCCAAAAGAGGCAACGCATTAGAAACCCATTCCGTTAGCCCGTGCTTGGCGGGTTAGGGGCCTCCTCCCCTGAGGTACCACAACCTTGAATCCTTTCCTCCTTTTAGCAGTAGGAGCAGCGTTGGTTCCCTCTGTACCAGACCCCTCTGGTACCGAGGAATCCAAGGGCGCGGGCTCGTCGGGAGCGAGGCCCTTCTTCTTCAGAGTTTCTGCCTTAGCTTTGGTCGCGTCCTCTTCGATCTTATGTCGGGCTAACGCGAGCTCAGCTTGTGCAAGCTCCTTAACACGAATGAGAGACAAAGCCTCAAGAGGTGGACCAGAGGCGGAGGGGAAAACTACACAACTATCCTTAGCAACAGAAAGAAGATGCTCGGCAGACGAATCTTGCAAAATAGCGAAATCAGAGATGGTTTTTGAGGTGGAATTACCTGGGTCCTTGTCTTCTGCTGCTCGCATGGCCCG